>NW_016813984.1:226826-251573 GCF_001698545.2 Rhinopithecus bieti
TTTCCTGATAAAAAAAAAAAATTGGGTCTAATTTGTTTTAAGGAGAACCCTAAGGGAAGGGAAGGAGCAGTGTAGTTGCCTCTCCTTTATATATATTGAACAAAGGAACTTTCATTTTATTTACCTTTACACTATCAAAATCAGTGCTATTACCAGTGCCTCACCCTAGTCTCATGGAAGCCTATCTTTTGAAAGACTGCGTTCTTCAAACATTTCTACTGTATTGCCAGTTGTGTATACATGGAATAAGCTGTATTGTTTCCTGAGTTTGCCTACAGACCTTGCCTGGTATGCATGTGGAGTCAGAGCTAGCTATTTATTTATTTATTTATTTTATTTCCATAGGTTTTTGGGGGAACAGGTGGTGTTTGGTTACATGAGTAAGTTCTTTAGTGGTGATTTGGTGAGATTTTGATGCACCCATCACCCAAGCAGTATACACTATACCCAATTTATAGAATTTTATCCCTCACCCCCACTTCCACCCACCCCCTCCCACCCCCAGTCCCCAAAGTCCATTGTGTCATTCTTACACCTTCGGGTGCTCACAGCTTAGCTGCCACTTATGAGTCAGAACATACGGTGTTTGGTTGTCCATTCCTGAGTTACTTCACTTAGAATAATGGTCTCTAGTTTCATCCAGGTTGCTGAAAATGCCATTATTTCATTCCTTGTTAATGGCTGAATAGTATTATTCATATACTATATATATACCATACTATTAGTATATATATAATATATAATAATATCTATATTATATATAAAAAAGATGCTTGCACACGCATGTTTATAGCAGCACAATTTGCAATTGCAAAAATATGGAGCCGCCCAAATGCCCATTAGAGGTGGGCATTTGGAAAAGGAGCCATTACACAAAAAAGATGCTTGCACACGCATGTTTATAGCAGCACAGTTAGCAACTGCAAAAATATTATATATTAATATATATTAATTAATATATAATATATAAATATAATATATAATAGTATATATACTATGTGTATAGTATTAATAGTATATACACACACACATATATATACACATGCACCACAATTTCTTTATTCACTCATTGATCGATGGGCATTTGGACTGATTCCATATTTTTGCAATTGCGAATTGTGCTGCTATAAACATGTGTGTGCAAGCATCTTTTTTGTATAATGGCTTCTTTTCCTCTGGGTAGATACCCAGTAATGGGATTGCTGGATCAAATGGTAGTTCTACTTTTACTTCTTTAAGGAATCTCCACACTGTATTCCATAGTGGTTGTACTAGTTTACATTTCCAGCAGAGTTCCCTTTTCACTGCATCCTTGCCAACCTCTATTGTTTTTTGATTTTTTCTTTACGGCCATTCATGCAGGAGTGAAGTGGTATTGCATTGTGGTTTTGATTTGCATATCCCTGATCATTAGTGATGTTGAGCATTTTTTCATATTCTTGTTGGCCATTTGTATCTCTTCTTTTGAGAATTGTCTATTCATGTCCTTAGCCCATTTTTTTTTCTTGCTAATTTGGAGTCAGAGCTTATTCAGCCCCCAGACCTCACCTGATTGTCCATGGAGTACGCTAGTAGCCCCTGCCTCTGGCCGCCGGGTATCTGAGCCCCACACTGGTTCCTTATCATTCCAGATTTTATCATCACTATACCAGTAACTTACCAAAATCAAGGTAAACATTCTGTTACATGTCTGTGTGACTTGTGATTCCCTGAAAGATATTACTTGGTTTGGCAGAACTACAGTATTTTGTAGTTCTGAAGGTAGGTGCACATTTACTGATTTGGACTGTTCTCTGCACATTTACAGTAAACACTGTAAATCATTGCTCTGTGGTTAATGTGGCATACTCTGTGAAGATCTGCAACCATCTGTTTCTCTTGTCTCTGTCTCTCTCTTCCTCTTCTCTCCCTCCCTCCTTCCAAGCAAGCTTCTAAAAGGAATCTTTTTCAATTCTTAACAACTTGTGCTGATCACCCAGAATTCTTAAAGAGGACGGCTGAGAGATCTGCACTCACTAATTGTATAAGTGACTGGAGCACATTTTACTGGTTTTCTGTTGTCGAGGTGTGGAAGGAACTCATTAGGCATTATTTCAGTGCCCTTATTTTGCTTTCAGTCTTCTCTGTGGAAAGCAATGCTGTGTTTGTTCTTTTACCATGGAGTTGAATCATAAAAGTAAATACTAAATATCATACAGTCTTCATTTCATTGATTAAGGTACACATTTTATAATTGAGATGAACCTAATTTTATAATTTTGCTTAATCTTGACTAGAGCCAACATTCTTTTGGAGACTTCTATTATTTAATTTATGCAATAATACATAAACTTTGTAAAATTGGATAAAAGAGTAAATCCAAAGAAAATTTTCAAACTACTTTTAATTCCACCACCAAGAGAAAAGCATAGCATTTTGTTGTATAATGGCTTAAAAATGTATTATCATATAAATATATTATCATTAACTAAGATGATGTTGTACATAGTGCTTACTGATGCATTATTGATTATTATAAAATTGAAGAATTACAAGAATGTAAAAGGGTGCTGCATTTGTGTCAGTGTTGAGATTGGGTTTCATGAGTTAAAGATTCTAATTTGAAAAGATTGAGAAATATTGAATTAAGTTATTTCTATTGGAATTTTTAAATTAACCAACTTCTTGCAAAAAACAGATGAGGAGGGAGAGAGAGACCATAAAATTTACAATGTTATCAGATGCTGGGGCATCATTTTGAACTGTCAGGGGCATCAGATTAATCTGAGATTAATCTGAGGAGAGCATGAATATATTATGATATGTACACTATGTATGTTTGTGTGTATATATATACTGTATACACACACACACACACACACACACACACATAGACACACAGTAAATGATGGGACTAGTAATTGAATTAAACAGAGTGTCTCAAATCCTGTTTTGAAAATGGTGTAAATAAATAATAGAATAATCAATGTCAAAGGGCTCAAATTTGTTATTCGTTTGTAAGATGACACTCATTAGACGTATTACTTTTGAAAGCATTTAAAATCTGTTATCTTCCAACTCTTTTTATTATATGCAGTTATAACTTGATTGCTTATGATGGGTTTAGGTAAGTCATAGGACAGATTCTGTCTCCCTGCTATATCTGTTTCTTTGTATAATTTTGGCAGTACCAAGCTAGATTTGCAAATTCACCTTAACATATTTGCCATATTATGTTAGTACTGTTTTTTGTTTATATCTACAGTCATGTGTTGCATAAGGATATTTTGGACATTGATGGACCACATATATGATGGTGGTCCCAGAAGATGATAATGAAGCTGAAAAATTCCCATAACTTAGTGATGCTGTAACTGTCATAAGGGCATAGCACAATGCCATTTACTCGAGTGTATTAGTCTGTTCTTATGCTGCTACTAAAGACATTCTCATGACTGGGTAATTTATAAAGGACAGTGGTTTAATTGACCCACAGTTCCACATGGCTGGGGAGGCCATGCTGAGAAGCAAAGGAGGAGCAAAGTCACGTACATGAGACTTGTTCACTATCATGAGAACAGCACAGGAAAGACCCGCCCCCATGATTCAGTTATCTCCCACTGGGTCCCTCCCACGACATGTGAGAATTATAGGAGCTACAATTCGAGATTTGGGTGGGGACACAGCCAAACCGTATCATCCAGTATTTGTGGTGATGCTGTTGTAAACAAACCTACCATGCTGCCAGTTGTAGAAATAGCTAGCACATACAATTATGTATAGTACATAATACTTGGTAGTGATAACCAACAACTATGTTACTGGTTTATGTGTTTATTATAATTTTATCATTATTTTATTTATTTATTTATTTTGAGATGGAGTCTTGCTCTGTTGCTCAGGCTGAAGTGCAGTGGTGCAATTACGGCTCACTGCAACCTCTACCTCCCCTGTTCAAGCGATTCTTCTGCCTCAGCTTCCTGAGTAGCTGGGATTATAGGCTTGTGCCACCATGCCTGGCTAATTTTTGTATTTTTAGTAGAGATGGGATTTCACCATATTGGCAGGCTGGTCTCGAACTCCTGACCTCATGATCTGCCTGCCTTGGCCCTGCAAAGTGCTGGGATTGCAGGTGTGAGCCACTGTGTCCAGTCCATTATTTTAGAGGGTATTCGTTCTACTCATTAAAGAAAAAAAAGTTAACTATAAAACAGCCTCAGGCAGTTCCTTCAGGAGGTGTCCCAGAAGAAGGCATTGGTATCATAGGAGACGACAACTCCATGTGTGTTATTGCCCCTGAAGACCTTCCAGTGGGACAAGATCTGGAGGTGGAACACAGTGATATTGCTGATCCTGACCCTGTGTAGGCCTAGGCTAATGTGTATGTTTGTGTCTTAGTTTTTAATAAAAAAGTTTAAAAACTAAAAAAATACAGGTTTAAAAAATTGAAAAAGGCTTATAGAATAAGGACAAAATGAAACAATATTCTTGCACAGATGTGTGATGTGTTTGTGTTTTAAGCTGTGTTATTATAAAAGAGTCAAAAGTTAAAGAAATTGAAAAGCTTATAAAGTAAAACGTTACTGTAAGCTAAGGTTTATTATTGAAGAAAGAAAAATATTTTAAAAATAAATTTAGTGTAGCCTAAGTGTACAGTGTTTATAAGGTCGACGGTAGTATATAGTAATGTCTTAGGCCTTCACGTTCATTTACCACTCACCCAGAGCAATTTCTAGTCCTGTAAACGCCATTCATGTTAAGTGTCCTATACAGGTGTACTATTTTTGTTTTGTTTTGTTTTGTTTTTTTTGAGATGGAGTCTCTATCTGTTGCCCATGCTGGAGTGCAGTGGCGCGGTCTTGGTTCACTGCAACTTCTGCCTCCCAGGTTCAAGCAATTCTCCTGCCTCAGCCTCCTGTGTAGCTGGGATTACAGGTGTGCACCACCACAACCAGCTAATTTTTATGTTTTAGGAGAGACGGGGTTTCACCATGTTGGCCAGGCTGGTCTCCAACTCCCAACCTCAGGTGATCCACCCGCCTTGGCCTCCCAAAGTACTGGGATTACAGGGGTGAGCCACTGTATCCAGCCTAAAATCTTTTATATCATATTTTTACTGTAACTTTTCTGTGTTTAGAAACATGAATACTTACCGTGTGTTACAGTTGCCTACAGTATTCGGTACAGTAGCATGTTTTATAGGTTTGTAGCCTAGCAGTGATATGCTATACCATCTAGCCTAGGTATGTTGTAGGCTATTCCATCTCAGTTTGTGTAAATATACTCTATGGTGTTTGCACAATGATGGAATCACCTAAGGATGCATTTCTCTGACTGTATCCCTGTCCTTAAGTGACTCATGACTGTATTTGGAGTCTGAGTGCCATGAAGTCAAGGGCTGCTTTTATCAGACTTGGTTTTTGCATACTGTACGACAGAAAGTAGGCACTGATCTGTCTCCCTACTGGAAAATCCGAGGCCCAATTCTGCTTCTGATTTGTTATTGATACAAAGAATTAGAATTTCACTCTTTTAAGAAATCCAAACTGCACTTTCTAAATCTTACTTCCTTATTCAATCTTTTATAGATTTTTTCTATTACTACTACTGTTGCTGAAAAACATGATCTGTGATAGAAATATTAATAATTGTGCTTTGGGAGTATTGAAGAAGGGTAAGAATAATACAGTATCAGATCAGAGAGAGGGTGGGACTAGATCTCACAAGATTTTTATTTGGAGTTTGGTTTGGATTTGCCTATAATGGACTCCCATTAGGGTAAATCAGGGAAATGACACAATGTGGTCTGCACATTAAAACTGGAATTAGTCTGGCTCTTACGTAGAAACAAAGAGATCAGTTGGCTGGAGCTGGAGTTCAGGCAATAGATAATGGCGGTTTGGGCTAGAGTTGACACAATGACCGTGGTAAGAAGTGATCACGTTTGGGATGTGTTTTTGGAAGTGGAAGGACAGGGCTTGTGGGTGGGTTAGAGATGGAGAATAAGTGAGAGGAAATGAATCAGGAATGACTCCCTGTGTTTTTGGCCTGAGCAAGAGTGATTATTTCTTGATATATGATATTTTTGCAATTAATCATATTCTATAGTCCATGGATGTGTGAGTGTGTGTGTGTGTATGTGCATATTTGTGTGTGGCCTTTCTCCAAAGCTGACCAATTCCTTAAGGCATTCCTCTTTGATTAATCCTGTATTTCACCTATATGTAGTCACGCTGTATGCAGAAATTCCTCATCAGTCACCCTATGACCTGGTGTGCCTGTAGACAAGATCTATTTGTTTAGCACAGTGTCTTAGGAAATTACAGTTATCAGGAGATTATACATATAAATACAGATTTCCACCTTCTTTTTAAAAATGAGAAGTTCTGCCCACAGTGAACCTGAATTCCCATATGGCCACCCTGGGCTAGAACTGAGCAGGAGCTGCCATTTGAACCTGCAGAGCCAGCTGATTTTCCAGATGTGCCTGGGGCCCATCAGGTTTGCTTCCCTCAAATGTGTCATCACTGCAGTTGTTTGCAGCCCCTGCTCCCCGCTAGACCCCCTGGCTTCTCCCCGTGCATTGTGATGATCGTTTGCCTTTGCGCTCTAACATTTTAAAATCCAGCAGCAGTAGTGTCCCAGCTGCAAGTATGAATGCTGGTCTCACTTGTCCAAATGATGATGGTACGGGGAGATGAGACTTGGGGACAGCCAAAGCTGGCCATGCCAGGGCTGTAGTATCTGTCATCTAGAGTCATGTAATGTGTTTGTTTAATTTTTTTAAAGTTAAATGTGACCCAAGGCTTATATACCCTTCAAGTTCAAGACTCTTCATTTATACCATTTTGTATTTATTGGAAAACTATGGAAACTGTCTTGAGAATAAGGAGAATGACCTGAACTTGGCATTTCCACAGGGCCAAGCACAAAGGAGGTATTCACTAAATATTTGTCCAAATGCATTATTCAACTGTATTCTCTTTGTCAGATAAGTCTCTGCAAATGAGTCTTTGCAAAGATTTCAAAATGGAAATAAGAGGTTAACTGTCAGGATGAATCAGTTTCTATTTTTATTCATAGATGACTTCTGACATTTCCAAGCTGTTTCCCAGAGTGGATCCCAAGTTTACAGCTTGTGATACCAAAGCACCAGACATGCTTTAAAGTGGTGTACTAGGAAAAAATAGTCTGCATTTTGAATTCATCAAAATGTAGTATATATCTTGTTGCTCTCTTTGGGAGGCCACTAAATATATCCCACCCACCCCAGTGATTAAATATTTTTTTCCCTATATATCTCAGTCCAGTGATAAAATATTTTCTTCTCTATCTGTCCTACTCCAGTGCCTTCATAATTTTAGTAGCAGTATAGCACAGATGTTGAAAATATAGATTTAGAGTCAGATTTTGTGGTATCAGATCCTGGTTCTGCCTCTCATTTGTTAAGTCACCTCCACATCAGTTTCTTCACCTGTAGAATGAAGAAGATGATGCTACTTTTCTTGAAATACTATCATAAGGAAATAAATAAATACATCTAAATAATACAATTAAATCTTTATAAGTCTCTTAGAACATATCTGATACATAGTGAATGCTTGCTATCATTATGTCTAAGAACATTTCATATTTCTACTGCCTGTTTCCGTATGGCCTATGAGCTAAGAATGATTTTTACAGTTTTAGGTTGTTGCAAAAAATCAAAAGAAGAGTAATATTTTGTGACATGTGGAAATTATATGAAATTCAAATTTTAGTGTCTACAAATAAAGCTTTATTGGAAGATAGTCATTCCAATTGGTGTATTTGCTTATGTATCGTCTATGGCTGCTTTCATTTTACAACAAAAGGTAGTTAATTGTTTTTGAATGAGGTATATTCCTCCAGGTCATCATATGACACATTAATGAAACCTCAGACTTGAGAGATCTTTCTCTGTGAATTGACACTACCATGCTCTCATGTTCAGGGCCTGCTTTGCCCTCCTGCCTGAGAGGAAGAAGTGCTTATTTGTTGTCTCAGTCCTTTCAGATATTGTTGATATTTTATTACACTTTTCTGCCAATAGAAAACACTAAAGTTATGCTTGTGATATAGTCACATCAACCATTTAATGAACATGTGTCATCTTAGTTTTTAACAGGTAAACAAATAGATGCAGAAAGGCCAAGTAGCTGGCCCAAAATTCTATGGCCAATAAGAGGCCTCTTGTTTACAGATGAGGTCATTGATGGACATCCATAATTATTTGTAATATGAATAAATATTTATATTTCCTTTATATAATGCTTTTTTTGTGTTGTTTGTTTTTTTGAGATACAGTCTTGCTGTGTTGCCTAGGTTGTAGTGCAGTGACATTATCTCGGCTCACTGCAGTCTGTCTCCTGGGTTCAAGCAATTTTCCTGCCTCAGTCTCTCAAGTAGCTGGGATTACAGGTGTGCACCACCACGCCCAGCCAGTTTTTGTATTTTTAGTAGAGATGGTGTTTTGCCATGTTGGCCAGGCTGGTCTTAAATTCCTGCTCAAGTGATCCTCTCGCCTCAGCCTCCCAAAGTGCTAGGATTACAGGCATGAGCCACTGCGCCCAGCCAGTTGTTTTGTATTATATTATTTTTTGGAAAGTGGAGAGTGGATTTGAGAAAGGTTACAGGATGCCCAGGTGTTATATTAGGTTGCCCTTGCCATCATCAGTATTTCTAAGATCCCTTTCTATGCCTTATATACCCCATTTGTTCTCCCATTGTGCTGTTACCTGTATGGAATATTTGTTTGCTATGCCTAGACTGAAAGTGAATTTGGTTTATTTGTTGGCTATTTTGGCAGAACTGTACTTCTGGTTGGGTGGGGAGGGGATTAGACGTAGGCAGGTGATGAAGGCCACTTCTGCCCATTGCTTTTACTGACAGTGGGTAGCAAGTCCTCAGGGGACTTTCCCCTCAGGGAGACATTACCCCTTGCCTGGCTGCCTGGAGCTCTGCCTCTGGAAAGTGGTTCCTACATCTTGCACATCTCTGTGTTATTTTGATTGATGGAGAAAATCTCTTTGACCCTGAATCCGTTGCTGTCTGTGAAAAAGGCAGCTGGGAATAGAAAAGCAGCTTTGTTTCAGATATGAATAAGTAGCAGTGTATTCTTTACTGATTCTGTGGTGAAAACTTTACTGCACTTTGCCTCATCTGGAGTATATGAACAATGAAGAAGGCACATGCTAAAAATTATGAATTGACTATACCTAATACTTATTTAAAAACAGATAAAGGGAGGGAGGGGAACAAGGGTTGAAAAACTACCTCTTGGGTACTATGTTCACTACTTGGGCAGTGGGATCATTCGAGACCCAAACCTCAGCATCACACAACATACCCATGTAACAAACCTGCATATGAACTCCCTGAATCTAAATATTTTAAAAGATAAGTAAATTATGCCTTGTAAAAAACTAAATCAAGTCTAGTTCAAGGGTCAACTCCTGTCTGAGCCTTTGCCCACTCCCTGGCTTGCAGTGCTCTTGGGGTCTCTCTCTCCTCTGTGCTCCTATAGCACTGGCACACTTCTCTATTCCAGACCTTACACATCGCACTGTAATTATTATTTTCTAAAAAAGAATATCTCTTCCACTGAATGGTAAGCTGTTGAGTGTGCAGAAATGTGGAATCTTTATTCATCTTTGCAATTCAGGTCTCTTCAGTCATGCATGCGCACACCACGCGCGCACGCACACACAAAACACACACATACAATAAAACAGATAAGGAATCACGAGGGGAGGAAGGAAGGAGTAATGCCAAATTTTAGGAAACTTCAGAATGGCTCCTTCTTTCCCCTCCTCCACTTCAAACTCAGGGTAAAGTTTTGCTTCATATAAATGATACGTATTTATTTTTTAAAGTGAGAAATGAAGAAGATAAAAGAAGTATTCATTAAAAAATTTCTATTATTGACGGGAAGTGGAACTGTTAATCTCTGTGGAGATTTTATTATACGAGGCAGTAATGTGATACAAGATCATACAATATTTATTAAATATTAAATTGTACTCTATAGTTTTCAGTGCATTTTCTTACAATGTTATATTATTTGATCTTTACAGTGACTTTCGATTTAAAAGGTTAGGTAGCTGAGCCAGGTTCACCAAGTAGTTAATGGTCAAACTGGACTTAAAGCCGAGGCTTCCTGATTTTCTATGCAGAGATCGCCCCATTGCACAATAACCCATCGTGTCACAGACAGGCAAGGATCTACCAAACTTACAGTGAATGGAGTGGAATTTTCTGGCATCACACACTAGAGCAGGATTATCTGTGGGAGTTGAGGCTATTTATCAGGGACAAGAGTTTAGGAATTCTGTAAGCTTCAACCGACAAAATCTTGGAGTAGTACTAGTTTTAAGCATAAAAAGTATTTAATTGTTAAGCCCAAAGTGCCTTAAGTGTTAATAAATTAATAACCAGAAGTACAGACTGAACACCTCAGCCCTGAAATTGATTACCAAATCACATGCTCCCATAATGGAAATGCTGGAAGACATTGTCACACTGTGATGTGAAATGCAGTGATGAAGTGACAATCCTCATACTTTTTTTTGGCCTCTGCACCCGGATGTTGTAGGCTCATTTACATTTTTAATGCATCTCCTTATCATTGCTTTCTCAGGAACATATATCATACTCAAGGTCTATTATTTTGTTGTCGTTCATTGTTCTGTCTAACACTTTACTGTATATTTGTGTGAAATTATGTCCAGACTTTGTAGGTTTTTTTTTTTTTTTTTTTTTTTTTGAGATGGAGTCTTGCTATGTTGCCCAGGCTGGAGTGCAGTGGTGCAATCTTGGCTCACTGCAACCTTCACCTCCTGGGTTCAAGCAATTCTCCTGTGTCAGCCTCCCAAGTAGTTGGGATTACAGTTGCCTACCACCACTCCCGGCTAATTTTTGTATTTTTACTAGAGATGAGGTTTCACCATGTTGGCCAGGCTGGTCTTAAAACTCCTGAGCTCGCCTCGGCCTCCCAAGTGCTGAAATTACAGGCATGAACCATGATGCCCGAAGGCCTATCAATGTTAACAGCAACTTGATTTGCTTTCTTTATAAGGAAAAGTGTAATTTATTTCAGCTTAAAATATTCTTTATGAGATTTGAAAATTTCTGTATTTGTACTTGTTCTTTCTATGAGAGACAAATTTGGATAGTCTGCAGATCATTCACAACATTTTAATTGAGCAAAAAATGAAGCCACTCATTTATTTGCAGGTATATGTGGAGTTTCTGCTGTTGGCATATCCCATACTTTATTTGTGTTTTTCTTTTACAGAGTGGGAAACCACCAATCAATGATATGTTCACAGACCTCAAAGATGGAAGGAAGCTATTGGATCTTCTAGAAGGCCTCACAGGAACATCACTGGTGAGCAAGTCATCTTTGTAAACAATGGAGTCTCCAGTCATTACTGATACTTGATGACCCACTGTGGGTACCCATTAAAGTGAAAGTATCCATTTTACTTTACGTTCAAATGTAAAGGCTGAAATTGGGAACATTTTTAACGAAGCGTTTTAATGAGTGCTTTGATGCAAGAACATTTCGGTTCTTCTGAGGGCTCTGTTTTTATTGAAGATAAAATTACCTTAAATGTTTATTGCTCTGAGACAGCCCAGGGTGAGAAAAATTACAAAAAAGAATGGATTTCTAGAGAGGACAGAATGTTTTGAACAGCAGAGTCTGGAGACAAACACATTTAAATGTTAAATATTTTTTTAAAACAGTTGTTCAGACTGGGTGCAGTAGCTCACGCCTGTAATCCTAGCACTTTGGGAGGCCGAGGCGGGCAGATTGCCTGAGCTTAGCAGTTCGAGACCAGCCTGGGCAGCGCAGTGAAACCCCGTCTCTACTAAAATACAAAAAATTAGCTGGGCGTGGCGGCATGCATCTGTAATTCCAGGTATTCGGGAGACTGAGGCCAGGAGAATTGCTTGAACCCGGGAGGCGGAGCTTGCAGTGAGCCGAGATTGCGCCACTGCACTCCAGCCTGGGTAACAGAGCGAGGCTCCATCTCCAAAAAAACACAAAAGTTGTTAAAACTATGACGTCCATTTTTTATTCAGATTTTCAGGATTGTATTTTGTTTATTTATTTTTTAAATACACCTCTATTATTTTATGTGTAGAATACTCCATAGTCATGCAGAAAAAACTGCCAATGAAGAGGATGCATTTATGGGTACAAATGTTAACTCTAGAGGTAGAGGTACTAACACAGGACAGACAGATGCACTCCTGAAGATGAATTTCTTTCTTGCAGAAGTGTGGGGTGTCATTCTCTCCCTTTGCCCTCCAGGTGGTGGGTAGATAACTGTTAGACAGGCTGATCCCTCTCTCAGATAAGGTTCTCTGGCCAGTGAAGTAGAAAGAAGCTGCATAGGTTATCTTTCCCCAGGTGGGGATTCCCTGCCTTCCAAGGGCTCTTGTAATGCTACCTGGAGCCTGGGGATGGTGCCTCTGAATCCTCCTTGCTCTGTTCACATCTGTGCAGAATAAAGAGGCCACAGCTTCTCTAAAATCCTTCTGCAGCCATACCAATTGAGAGAAAGGAAGCTTTGTTCATAGAGCACTGTTTTCCAAACTTGTCTGCACATTAGAACTATAGGCAATCTTTTAAAAATCCCAAGTCCAGACCACACCTTAGACCCATTAAGCCACACTCTTTGGAGTTGGGGTTGGACTGAGGGATTGGTGTTTTCATGAAGCTGCCTAGGACAATGTGCTTGCAAGTTAGGGAACTGGTATCTTAAGATGTTGTTAGTTGAGGGATTTGCATACTGTAAACACCAGCTTCCAGGGTGGTAACCTGAGACCTCAGCCACAGCTCCTGCCTCTGAGGGGCCCTGCATGCTGAGCTGCTCTTCTGTGTATATCTCAATGTTAGTGTTTGTCAGACATATGGAGGGACAATCGGTTTTACTTGCTTTTGTGTTTTATTTTCCAGCCAAAGGAACGTGGTTCCACAAGGGTACATGCCTTAAATAACGTCAACAGAGTGCTGCAGGTTTTACATCGGAACAATGTAAGCTTGTAATGTGAGTTTTGGGGGTCTGTGCTGCCATCAGCATTATTTATTGTGAAACTCGCCAACTGCTTGATGCATTGGCATCCACTGATTCTTGCAAACATTTTTTCGTATGAGAAATATTGAACTTTTTCTATGAGTGAAGAAACAGTCATGTGCTTTTTCTGATGGCTATGTTGATCTGTGGTATAAATAATACATTTTGAGATTTAGGTTCACCTGATTCTCTAAAATGAAATTTCTCTTATCTCTCACTTATACTGCTGTCCAAATGTGCTAAAATGAAAACCTAGAGTTCTGTGAATAAATTGTCTTAAAAGTGGTTTATTTATTTTATTTTATTTTTTTTCTTAATAGGTGGAATTAGTGAATATAGGGGGAACTGACATTGTGGATGGAAATCACAAACTGACTTTGGGTTTACTTTGGAGCATCATTTTGCACTGGCAGGTGGGGAAATTTCCAATCACTTTTAAATAGAGATGGAAAATGTATTGTTTGTCATTTGGTTTCTTAGGGCTGCCGTAACCAAGTACCACAAGCTGGTTGGTTTGAATAACAGAAATGTGTTGTCTCCCAGTTCTGGAGGCTGGAAGTCCAAAATCAAGGCATCAGCAGGGTTGGTTTTTTCTGAGGTCTCTGAGGGAGACTCTGATCCATGCCTTGACCCCAAATTCTGGTGGTTTGTCTGCAATCTTTGCGGTTCCTTGGCCTGTGATAAGATAGCTCCAGTGTTGCCATGGTGTTCTCTATGTGTGCATACCTGTGTCAAATTTCCTGTTTTTGTAAAGACATCAGTCATATTGGATTTAGGGCCCACCTTACTCCTGTATGACCTCATTCTAACTAGTGACATCTGCAATTACCTTACTTCCAAATACAGCCCCTCTCTGAAGTACTCAACATATTAATTTTAGAGAACATAATTCAACTCATAACAATTTTCAATGGAAGAGGCTGACAAATGCCCTTTTTTTGTGGCCTAGGAAAAAAAGTACGTACCTTTCTTATGTTAAATTTTAAAAATTTGACATAATTTCATGTCCAGAAAAGTTGCAGGAATAGTTCAAAGAATTCCCAAGTACCTTTCACTCACATTTCCTAAATGTCTATATTGCATTTGTACTCTCTCCCTATCTGCCTAAAATATTTAGTGTGTATTTTCTAAAACCATGACATTCTCCTAAAAACAAGAACTCTCATATGTAAACACAATAGCATACTGGTATAATAATATGAAATGTGAAATACTGAAATTTAAAATGCCAATCATTGATTACTAAATATGAAAACTTAATATACAATTATTAAAATCAAGAAAATAACATTGAAATAATACAATTATGTAATCTACAGATCTTAAGATTTTGTCAGTTGTCCCAGTAATATCCTTAGTAGTGAAAGAAAATCTGAGATCATGCATTACATTTATTTTTCATGTCTCTTTAGTCCTCCTTAATCTGGAAGTTTTTGAGTCTTTGTATTTCATGATATTGATATTTTTGAAGAGTACTGGCCAGTTATTTTGTAGAATATCTCTCTAGGTGGGCTTGGGCTTGGCTGAGGTTTCCTTATGATTAAGTTCAGGTCGTTCACTTTTGGCAGGGACGTCACAAAAGTGACATGAGTTCTTCTTAGTGCATCATATCGGAGATAGGTGATGTCCGTTAGTTCTTTTTCTGGCAGTGTTAACTTTGATTGTTTGGCTAAGGTGGTATTTACCAAGTTTCTTCCCCGTAATTTGACTACCCTTTGTTATTAAAAGTATCGAGTGGGGATATACTTTGAGACTGTATAAATATTTAGTTTTTATCAAAGTTTTATTCATTAGTTTTAGCACCCATTCATACTTTTTGCCTGGACCAGCTATTATTATGATACTTGATGGATCATGATTTTCTAATTTCATGATTCCTTCTATATTAGTTGGCTTTCTACTTGTAAGGAAGAGCTTCCCCTTATTTCTTGTTTCTCTATCTTATCTCTCTCTCCATTCATTTAGTCATTTATATATCAGTATAGATTCATGGACATTTGCATAGGTTTATAATCTTTTACTAGTACTCATTTGAGTGTTCAAGTCATCCTAGATTTGGCCAGTGTGAGCCCCTTAAATTGGCTCCTGTGTCCCTTAGATAGATCTGTGTCATTCTTTGAGCACTTTCTTGAAACATAATAATAATTTAAAATGTTAGTTCTAGAGTATAACTGTGATTACAATCAGGAAAGATACTTTATTTTGTAGGTACTCAAAAGTTTTTCCTTTCTAATTTTTGTAGAAAATAAACTTTTTTAAATTGAAAAGGTCTTTGTAAACACATAGAGTTAAACTATGACTTTCTATGACTATGAAAGTAGTGTTCATTGTAACCAAACATAGTATAAGTGTGGCTTAAGATATAGAAAACACAGTAATGTATAAAAGTGAGGTAAAAATCACCCCAAATTTTGTCCCCCGAAATAATCACTGTTAACATTTATTGCTCCAGTGTCTACAGAAAAATCTGAAGTAAAATGAATGCCACTTACCTGATCCGTAATGGTTAATTAGTGCAATATCGCTTTTTCAAAGACTTCATTGAATTAAATAGAAGTAAACGATTGAAGTATTAGTTATAGACAGGTCTGGTTTCTCTTACATAGGTGAAAGATGTCATGAAGGATGTCATGTCGGACCTGCAGCAGACCAACAGTGAAAAGATCCTGCTCAGCTGGGTACGTCAGACCACCAGGCCCTACAGCCAAGTCAACGTCCTCAACTTCACCACCAGCTGGACAGATGGACTCGCCTTTAATGCTGTCCTCCACCAACATAAGTGAGACATTACTCTATCTAGAAGTGGGCTTTACAAATTCGTGTTTCCTCTCTGCCCCTTTGCTGCCACCACTACTCCCTGAAGCCCCTTCTCCAGTCCCACCGCTCTCCTTTCTGCACATGTTCTACCAAAACCTTAAGAAAAGAAATATCATGGAAGAAAACTACCCATCAAGTCTTTATTTCCTTAGGACTTAAATGCCACAATACAAGGTCCATAGTTTCTCCTGCATATTTATGAATTTAAAAAATATGAAATAACTCACATAGTTCAACCCTAGTCATTCAGCGCTAACTGATAATGTATACAAAAAATTGTGTTAGCTTTTCTTCTCATACCAAAAGTAAAACTCTGTAAATTCAGTGCCTTCCCAATTAAAATTAAAAGTAGCCAAATTGTCTTTAATGAAACTTGTGAACAGATTCTAATTATATAAAAGACGAGGCCCAAGAATAGCCAGTAGACTTCTGAAGAAGAACCAGGCTGAAATACTTTCCAAAAAGAAAGTATGAAGCTATATTAATTAAGACTATGCAGTACTATCAATATACATACCAATGTAAGCTGAACCATATGAAATGGCCTATGTGACTGTTTTTGCTGTATAAGAGTGGTGTTTTCCTATGGTTCAACCTAATAAAATTAAGAACTCAGAAATGGCACCATTACACAGGAAAATCTGATATATGCTTGAGCTGACATTGCAGATTAATAGATGGTTTGGACAATTGATTACCCATATATAAATAAATGCATTGGATCTTTACTTCACCACACTGAAAAAAAAATAATAATTTCTACATGAATCAGGGATTGAAATGCCAAAGGCAAAATTTGTTATGTTTTATTGTTATTGTAAATGATTACTTTTCTCAAGTTTCATTTCCTCTATGTTTTTTTGCTGGTATATAAAAGTGCAATAGACATTTCTACATCTTGTATCTGGAAATTTAATCAGTTCTTACACATTTTAGTAAGTTTGTTTCTGTAGATTGTAGGTTTTTTGGGGGAGGAGGCATTAGAATGTCCTAGAATTATGATTCTTTTATTTCTTCTCTTTTTTTTTTTGTTCTCTATTGTGCCTTGTCCTTCAATGCAGTGTTGATTTGAATTGGTGATAGTGGGTAGAATTTTTGTTGTTGATAACAAAAGGAGTGTTTTTAGTGTTTTACCATAAGAACGATGTTTTTTGTAGCTTTTGGGTACACTTTTATGAGGTTAAAGAATCCCTCCCTGCCAGTATTCATCCACTCCTCCTTTGTCAGTTTAAGAAGGTTGCCCTAGGTTTCTACTTGGTTAAGGGATTTTATCAAGAAAGTGTAGAGTTTTAGCCAATATGCCTTTCAATTTATTAATTAATTGATTCAACAAATATGTGTGGAGTGCCTTTTACGTGTTAGACACAGGGTATACAGCAGAGAACAAAACAGGCAAAAGTCTTAGTTCTCCTTGAGCTTATGTTCCAACAGAGGGAGATAGACAATAATAAAGTTGTGTAGTATATAGAAATAGTACACACACTGAAGAAAAATACATCAGACAAGAGCAGAGGAGGCACCTGGGATAAGAGAGGCCAGTGACTGCAGTGACCTGAGTTGGGGGAGTAATGGGAGATGAATTCAGGGAGGGAAGTGGGGGAAGTGCATCTCAGAAGGTGGGTGGGTCTAACATGCAAGAACAGACACAGAATAAAGAAAATGATGAACTTTTGGATAAGTCAAAGCAACAATAATGTCCAATTTGTGGGATTAAAAGAAAACCAAGATAGAAATGAAATACAGTACTAGACAATATAGTAGCATGGAAGCGGGGCACTGGAGGGAAACTCTTCCAAGAATTTTGTTTTAGGAATATCCTGAGAACAGATTAGAGCTGCATTTTGTGTTCTGCTAATCTTGATCTTTTAATTGAAGAATTTAGTCCACTAACATTGATTGTGATAATTTATATATTTAGGTTCATTTTTACAACATAGTGTGAGCTGCTCATTTGTCTTATCTTTTCTCTGTGTGTGTGTGTTTTTTACTTTCTTGTCTCTTTTTGTATCGGTAGGTTCCCCCTAACCCTTTTCTTCTACTCTTTGGGAAATATTACATACTACTTCTAGTCTTAATGGTTACCACAGAAAATAGCAGTCCTATTTAGCTAATACAAGATCCTTGGAAAGTATTATCTGTTATTTTCATATTTGTGAATTAATTTCAAGTATGTATTTGACAAGTCTGTGGAATATAAAATAAACTCAAAAAATCCTCACAAATAAAATAATCTAAAACTAAAATGTATTATAGTATAACAATGCCTACTTTGTTTCCACATATTTCATCTTCATTGCATTTTATTTGCATGGTTTTCAGACCTGATCTCTTCAGCTGGGATAAAGTTATCAAAATGTCACCAATTGAGAGACTTGAACATGCCTTCAGCAAGGCTCAAACTTATTTGGGAATTGAAAAGCTGTTAGATCCTGAAGGTATTGTTCAGTGTTTAATTTCAACCTTGATTTACTTTACAGTTTTGCATTCTTGAAAAGCAGTGTCTCTTTGTCCTTTTAAAAATGAATTATGAGACTTGAAGAACCTTTTCCTTTTTGGAGTATAGGTGCAAGTCATTTTATTATGGACAGTTATTAATACTTTTGTACTTAGCAATTTGTAGGATCCTTTAGGTAGAAATTTAACTACAGCACTGGACAATAGTTAATCTAAATTAAGTAAGAATTAAAGTTTTAAGAAAATGCAATTATTAGATAAATTCCGTATCTGGTTAGTCCTTTAAAAAGTGTTTTTATGTGAGCTTCTTACATGTGATGTAAAGACTTTAGTTATAAATGTTGCAGGATTGAATTCTAGACTTATTTTCATAGTATGAATAAAGTCTGTATCTTTATCTTAAATGGTAACATATGGTAGCTTATCTTTGGCCATTTTGGGGAAGCTTTTAGGGAAGACTTTAAAAAATGATATACTGAACAAAAATAAGTAATCCCTTTTGCCTTTGTCTCATATATTTTGAAGTGGCAATGTACTGAGCTGTGGTATTGCAAAGATTATGTATTAGGTATTGTTTATGGGTACTAAGGAGAGTTATTTTATATCTAATATTGAGCAATTCACATATTTTGGACACCTAATTTAAGCTGGTTCTTATATTCTTCCACTTTTAGATGTTGCCGTTCAGTTTCCTGACAAGAAATCCATAATTATGTATTTAACATCTTTGTTTGAGGTGCTACCTCAGCAAGTCACCATAGATGCCATCCGTGAGGTAGAGACACTCCCAAGGAAATATAAGAAAGAATGTGAGGAAGAAGCAATTAATATACAGGTACAGATAACATTTTATTAAAGTGTTTGGCTTGCCATATTTGTTTTCTCCTAGGCACTAGATAAAAACACTTTCAGAGGGTTTTTTTCTTGACTGAGAACATCTTGGTTTCTCAGCTTACATTTGCATAAGAAGTTCAGTTTAGCAGTTAGCATTCTGTCACATTCATGTAATAGAAAAACCATAATTCAATGGACTTTATTAAGAAGCAAAATACCTTATTTCACCCAGAAAAACTGGACTGTTGATCATGCTGCTGCATGACATGCTGAGAATCTATGTTTTTACATCATCTGGTTGCCAGCTTTTATTTCTGTCAAGTGCTAGGGATGGTTTTTCTCATATCAGCCTAGGTTTTGTTCTAAGTACTAATTGTCTTTCTTTTTTCACCATTGAAAAAAAGATTTTTTTTTCCATTATATATCTCACAAGGGCTATCAAAATGTAAGCCTTATTTTCCCTTTCCTTTAGGAGCAGTAATGTATGGTAAACTACTGGTGAGCTTTTCATGAAGGGATTGTGATGATTTCATTCATCAGGATATAAATGAATTTTTAAAGAGAGAAATAAAATCATAATTTATTTTCTTACTTAGTTATACTGTTTGAATGAATCCATATTTAATCTCATTCTGTTTTAGTCCAACCAGTCCTTGTAATTTGTAAGATGAGAGAGTCTTAAGAGTTGGACCTTAGTAGTCACTTGGTTCAATATTCTAGAGACCAAGCAACCAAGACATACATGTAGATTTCAAAATTATAAGAAATACATTTCAGAGAGGAAGCAAGCTTGGGCTCCAGACCTTAAATTAATCCTGTTGCTACTTGTTTTGGGTTGTTACTTAAACTCTCAATCACAGTTTTGTCTGCAAAATGTGGTTAAAACCACCTACTTCATAAAGATAATGAATTCAAAGTGTCTAAAATGACATTGATAAGCACTCAACAAGCAACAGCTATCATTACTATCGTTTTTTTTCTTGATTTGTTTTGGCATTCTCATTTAACGGATTTCTTTAAAAAATTATTTAATTCCCATATTATGATACTAGTCTTGAATTGACACAGCATCCTTTTCCTTCCTCTGAGATTCAGAGAATTTACTTATTATTTTAAATTTTATTTGGGTAGTATGTACCAATCCTTTTATTTTCCCCATTTCAAAAATAGAGTGATTTATAGAAAAAGAAAAAACATTTATTGCAAAGAAAAGATTGAGAAATGAGGCCTGATTGTGAACCCACTCTTTTGAAATGAATATCAAATGATGCTGACGAAAATTCCTAACTTACTATAATTGAAAAAAAGTGCTAGGAAGCGTTTGCCTCTACAAGTGTAGTTACTATTCTACATTAATGATGACCTTTTTAGTTGGCTCAGATGATCTTCTGGGTTTGTTTTGGGGTTTTAGATTCATTTCCTTATTGCATTTTGTTAGAAGGTGGAGATATTTAGCTCTTATAGTTAAGGACCTTCTCTCTTAAAAAGGAGGGAGACTTCATTTACTTTTCATTATGTGC
This sequence comes from Rhinopithecus bieti, assembly GCF_001698545.2. NCBI lineage: Eukaryota > Metazoa > Chordata > Mammalia > Primates > Cercopithecidae > Rhinopithecus > Rhinopithecus bieti. The sequence continues at coordinate 247,534 of NW_016813984.1, forward strand.
AGATAAAATAATCACTTATGTTTAGGGCTCAGGGTGGCATGATAAGAACTTCAGAAAACATTTGCTATTTCATTAAGTGCAAGTGTATTAACACTAACGTCTTCATTTGCAAGCTTTCATTAGTGCCTTAGAGGCTGAATTACGTTAATTGAAAATTAAAATGTGATCAAGTTTTTTTTTTTTTTTTGAGACGAAGTCTCGCTCTGTCGCCCAGGCTGGAGTGCAGTGGCCGGATCTCAGCTCACTGCAAGCTCCGCCTCCCGGGTTCACGCCATTCTCCTACCTCAGCCTTCGGAGTAGCTGGGACTACAGGCGCCCGCCACCTCGCCCAGCTAGCTTTTTGTGTTTTTTTTTTTTTTAGTGGAGACGGGGTTTCACCGTGTTAGCCAGGATGGTCTCGATCTCCTGACCTCGTGATCCGCCCGTCTCGGCCTCCCAAAGTGCTGGGATTACAGGCGTGAGCCACTGCGTCCAGCCCTGATCAAGTTTTAATCATCTCTCTGGCATAGCTTGCTGTCCACTACTCTCCTAATAGCCAGACTTCTTCTGCCCCGTTCTTTCTACAAACATACGCTGGTGGTCAGTGAATAATTCCTTCACTCTTTAAATATCTGTCAGTTGAAAGTTTCCTCATGTGTTTGAATTAATACCATTTGAACATTTGTGTTTAGATAATGCCTTCCTTCTCGACCTCATGGATACTGGTGCCTCTCTCAGTGACCTTTGGCTGGTCACTAACTTTCCTGGTTCTTAGATATTCTTATTTTAGTATAGAAGTTTGTAGCTAAATGATCTCCAGGGGTTATTTTAATTCTGCAGTTTTAGGATTTTTGGTCCATAACTTAACTCATTTTTCTTTCTCTGTCTTTGGCACCATCTGTCTTTCAATTATCCATGGTTTCAACTCTGTGCTGATTGGCTCATTTCTTAACTCATATATTCAGTTTCCTGGATTCTTCAAGTCTTCCTCCAAAATGTCTTTTGTGTGTGTTTTCATTCTATTCTAGCCTTCATACTAATTAAAGACTTCATTTTCTCCTATAGTTTACAAGATGTGGCCTACCTCTGCTACTCTGCCCTGCAGTTAGAGTGGACTTTTTCCACTTTTTCCCCAAGATTCTTGTTCATGCAGGTTCCCATCTGTTAAATGCTTCTCCACCCACCATTATATGGCAGGCTGTACATTTTTCCTCAGTTTAAATGGAGCCTTTTCAGAGAAGTCTTTTCTGATTAATCTATCAAAATACAACTCTCTGTCTGTCTCTCTCTTTCTGTCTCTCTGTCTTGGTTTCTTGCTATCACAGTATTTTTGTAAACTGTGTTAAAAATTTTAAATTATATCTTAAGAGCATTGGGAAAGCCAGCGAAAGGTTTTCAGCAGGTGCGTCTTATGATGGGATTACATTTTTGAAAGATCATTCTGGCTGCTGTGTGAGAAAAGGACTGTGGATTATGAAGGTGAGAGTGTTGGGTGGGGGAAAACAGTAAAGTAAAGGCACTTGTTAGCAGGTATCCCGGTTCAAAAGATGGATGTAGGTGGTTGTGGAAAGGGAAGGGTCTGGATGGATTTGAGATAAGTTTTGAAGGAAGGTCAGAATTACTTACATATTAAATGTGGAAGGTGAAGGAGAGAATCCGGACTGGCTCCCAGGTTTGTAGCTGGAGTACCTAGTTGTAGGGAGGAGCCATCTTCTGAGATGGAGAAGCCTGAGGAGGAACAATTGGAATAAAGTGAAAGGTTTGAATATGAACATGGTTTAATATTCCTAGGAGGCATTGAAGTAGAGATATGAAGATTAGTGGGATATGAGAGTTTGGAATCCAGACTCCTAGGTGGTTCTAGATGGTTCTTTAAATCCAATAAGAGTAGATGAGATTACTCAGAGTATAGAGAGGGGAGAAAAAAGAGCCCAGGACTTTATTTGGGGGAGATTCATCACTTATGAGTCAGCAGCTGCTGTTGAACCAGCAAGAAACCAGGGCAGTGTCGCAGAAGCAGGGAAAGAAGCTTCCGGAAGCTGAGGTTGCTCAGCCTTGAGGAATGCTACTGAGGGCTGAAGCAAGGAACGTGGGTGGCCAGCTCTCTGGGCTTTCTTGGGCGGTTCTGATTTAGATTTGTTGTTCGAGCATAGTTATCATCAAAAATTAGTTTGTTGGTTAATTATATGGTCACCGTGAAGATGATGCTGGAAAGGTCAGTTTGGCAATGGGAAGGTTATTGGTGACATTGGCAAAAGCCTTTTCAGTTGAGTCATGGGGCAAATAGCAAGTTGAAGTTAGAGGGAATGTTAACAAACCGTAGCTGTTAAATACCTGAGCATTTTTTGTGTTGTTCTCTATACATTTCTGTACGTTTGAAATATTCTACTTAAAAATTATGCGTGAGAGTTGATAAAGTAGAGACAGAATGTAGGCAAGTTTTCTTCTTTAAGAATTTAAGACTTCTTAAAGAAGTCTTGCTCTGAAAGGGAATAAAATAACTAGGGAGAGTCAATTTGGTTATAAGCTCTTAAAGTATATAAGGAAATACTCAGTTGTTTAGAAAGAGGTTGAAAGAAATTTATTCCATGAGCCCTAAAAGACCATCAAATAAACCAGAGGGCAATTGCCTAAGAAAAATACAATCAGTACAACAGCCTGTGTGGCTGTCTTTTAGTGTCTAAAATGCAATGATAGAATGCAGTTCAGCAAAAACAATTTACCTAAGGGTCAAAGCAGAAGTCCCACCTTTCTTTTTCTTTAAATTACAGAAAAGGCCCAACATGCTGTAGCTCCTCTATGAAACTTTCCTGACTGTTTTAGCCTTTGTGAACTCAAATTATCATGCCTTGTTGGGACCATGGCATTTACAACTTTTCTAATAGCTGTTTTTTAATTTCTGTTCAGAAGTGATTCATGTAGGTTCTCTGTCCCTGACTATATTAGAATCTCCTTGAGTACAGAATTCATGAGTGCATGCTGCTTTTATACTCTTTGCTACCCTAGTGCACTTACTCAATGCTTCTGACTCATTCATGGCTGTGCCCATCTGGCTCCTGAGAATTGGATTAGTGCCTAAGAGAGTGGTGTCTACTTTGGGTTTGCCATACAGTGTGAGTTTGCTGAACACCTCTTGCTTTCATGGTAAGTGTGGGTTTTCTTGGCTTTGTTTTACAGAGTACAGCGCCCGAGGAGGAGCATGAGATTCCCCGAGCTGAGACCCCCAGCACTGTCACTGAAGTTGACGTGGATCTGGACAGCTATCAGATAGCGTTGGAGGAAGTGCTGACCTGGTTGCTTTCTGCCGAGGACACTTTCCAGGAGCAGGATGATATTTCTGATGATGTTGAAGAAGTCAAAGACCAGTTTGCAACCCATGAAGTAAATATCTGTAGTTTCTTAGCAGGGTGTGTCCCCCACGGGACCTGAGTCTTAATTAGGGACTCTACTCTCCTATTCGTTATCTACCGAATTCTGTTCTTTGGAAAGGTCAATGGTTTATTTCAGGAACTGTGATATTTAAATAGTGCTTTGTTACATAATTGGTATGGGTGATTAAACTGTGCCTCAGAATTAGATTTTAGATTTCAGTCTCCTTGTATGTTTTGGAGAGCCACTGATGAAAATCATTGCATAGTACTGCTCAGTTCTGAAGTGCATTGTTATATTTCAAAAGCGAAGGAGTGAACCAGTACACCAAATCTTTAAGATCTGAGTGTTCCCTAGGAAACGATTATTCTTTTTAATTGCATGATTAGACAAATGTCATACCCAGGGTTCCTGTATTTGTTTATATCTTAACAGTTTCCTGCTCCTTTGAGGACATACTATATTGCAGCATAGTGAATTTCACTATATGGAGATTTCTTTTGGTTAAATTTTTCTTTTGTATGTTAATTGACAGATCTTATTTGTTGTTTTCGATAGAAAAAATATAAGTGGTAATATCTCTTAAACATTTCCTTTTGGGTGAGTATGGTATTTTATTTTGTGTGTGTATGTATATATATATATATATATATTTTTTTTTTTTTTTTTTTTTTTTTTTTTTAATTTATCTT
>NW_016813984.1:251873-267263 GCF_001698545.2 Rhinopithecus bieti
ATATATTTTTTTTTTTTTTTTTTTTTAATAGAGTCTCACTCTGTCGCCCAGGCTGGAGTACAGCGGCGTGATCTCGGCTCACTGCAACTTCTACCTCCTGGCTTCAAGCGATTCTCTTGCCTCAGCCTCCCAAGTAGCTGGGACCATAAACATATGCCACCACGCCCAGCTAATTTTTTGTATTTTTAATAGAGATGGGGTTTCACCATGTTGTCCAGGCTGGTCTTGAACTCCTGGCCTAAGTGATCCACCCACCTTAGCCTTCCAAAGTGCTGGGATTACAGGTGTGAGCCACCATGCCCGGCCTTTTATTTATTGTATTTATTTAGAATTTCATGTCCATGATCTATGAGTAGCGTAGTCAGCATTTACTTTAAAATAGCTGGTATTATCAGGTGCAACATTGCTTGCTTTTAGCTATGTCTCTTTTAACTTATAGCAGGTGATTATTCCTATTTTCAGAGCTTAAAAAATGGGGTCAATGTCTGCATTGTTTGCACTCTACTAGGCTACCTTTTTTTGCATCACTGACATTTAGGTTAGGCATTAGCAATTTGTTCAGTTTTTTTTTTTTTTTTTTGCACTGAGTAACTCACAAATTATACCAAATGTCCCTTTCTAGGCTTTTATGATGGAACTAACTGCACACCAGAGCAGTGTGGGCAGCGTCCTGCAGGCAGGCAACCAACTGATAACACAAGGAACTCTATCAGACGAAGAGGAATTTGAGATTCAGGAACAGATGACCCTGCTGAATGCTAGATGGGAGGCTCTTAGGGTGGAGAGTATGGACAGACAGTCCCGGTGAGTGGAAAGCCAAGAAATGCACTTAATTCCACAGGTTGCTTCGCACAGTTGAGCTCTAGGAGATGTCTGCATGTCTGTGAAAGCAAGATGATTATAGAACTTGCCTCGGAAAAGTAAGACTCTTTTCTATGGGTAATATTGCTGGAATTTTGCATGATCTTTGTTTCCCCTTTGGTGTGCTAGCCATACCAGAAGGTAAAAGTTGGAATAAAGGACTTAACAAAAAGGGAAAAGAGGACAGGCCTGGTGGCTCATGCCTGTAATCCCAGCACTTGGGAGGCCGAGGCGGGTAGATCACTTGAGACCAGGAGTTCGAGACCAGCCTGGGCAACATGGTGAAACTCTGTCTCTATTAAAAATACAAAAATTAGCTGGGCATAGTGGGCCATGCTTGTAATCCTAGCTATTTGGGAGGTTGAGGTATGAGAATTCCTTGAACCAGGAGTCGGAGGTTGCAGTGAGCTGAGATTCAGCCACTGCACTCCAGCCTGGGCAACAAAGTGAGACTGTCTCCAAAAAAAGGAAAAGACATTTCATATGGGCAGTTACTTATTTGCAATATTAAAATCAGCTAAACATTAACTTGGTGTGAAGACAGGACTATGTAGTATTGATCTACTTTTCCATTTTGTAACTTTTATTTTAAAGCTTTCTCATGGTTTATTTTATTTCATGTATTGTGTCTTCAGGAGCAAACTTCCACCTATTTAATAAGTAGGAGTTCCTTACTGAAGAAACAATGATTCTGATATGAATACAGGGTGCTGTTATTTGCATTCTTTGTCTGCATTTAATGAACTCCATTTAGGAAAAAATAAAAGTTTACTTTCCTGGCTTCTATATTTAAAGACTAAATGCTACCTAGAATGTTTAGACAAGGGTGTTTTCCCTTGCCCTGTATCTCTGGTGCCCAGAATGTATATTTGACTTTGCAAAGGGAAAAGGCTTATAGGAGTAATGCTGTGCTCCCCATGGGCAGACTACACGATGTGCTGATGGAACTACAGAAGAAGCAACTGCAGCAGCTCTCCACCTGGTTAACACTCACAGAGGAGCGCATTCAGAAGATGGAAACTTGCCCCCTGGACGATGATGTAAAATCTCTACAAAAGCTGCTAGAAGAACATAAAGTAAATCTGTCTCATATTTCTTTGATACCTTATCAAATATGAAAGAGCAGCACTTAGCATCTCAAAGGCTGATGACGTCTATCATTAACATGAAGTTGCGACACTTCTTCAGGGTTCTCTTCATTTAGCAGCTCAGAGGGTGGAATTGATGGGGATGAGACTTTTCTGAGCCAGGGATAAAAGGGCAGGGTAAAATTTTATATGTGATGTGCAGTTTTCTTATGAAAGTACATAGCTTTCATACAACTGGAGAAGGGTTCTTTTGACCCTGTAAGTGGTGAAGAACCCTACCATGTTGGTGTTCACATGGTGTGTGGGTGAAGAGCAAATTTTGAGAGGTGTCTGTACCTAAACCTTTAAGGAGAGCTGTTTCTTTGTCTGTGATCCAGGAAAGCATCAGGCGTTACGGGAGGAACCGATATTAGTTAGGCAATTTAATTTGGTCACAAGTTTAGGAGATAAACTTTTCATAGTTAAGATAAGGAAAGGTAGAATAAAATATGCTCTCTGTAAACTGAAGACTTTATTGATCAGTGAAACATTGAGGTAGCTGATGCGTAAAATTTTAGGGATACATTAAACACACCTCTGAGAAGCTTGTGAGAACACTATTGATAGTGTTTAAATACATTTTCTTTCTTTCTTTCTTTTTTTTTTTTTGAGATGGAGTCTTGCTCTATCATCCAGGCTGGAGTGCAATGGCAAAATCTCAGCTCCCCTCTGGGTTCAAGCGATTCTCCCAAGTAGCTAGGACTACAGGCGTGTGCCACCACGGCTAGTTTTTTGTATTTTTAGTAAAGTTGGGGTTTCACTATGTTGGCCAAGCTGGTCTTGAACTCCTGACCTCAGGTGATCCACCTGCCTTGGCTTCCCAAAGTGCTGGGATTACAGATGTGAGCCACCATGCCCAGCCTATAAATTTTCTATACACATGTATCCAATGACTATGCTCTTTCCATGGAAAAGGTGAGAGAATCTAAGGTGTCCATACTTCCTTAGCCACTTTATTGGGTAACTAATCAGAGTAACTTTTGGCTATCATGTAGCATTCTACTTATCTCTTTATACCATCCTACACTAGATAAAATGATCTCTGACTTGGTATATTTAAGCTCTGGACTTTTTTGCTTTACCACTTCTACATTTTTGTCTTAATTCTTAGTATGGCCACTCAACTCCTTTATGCTATAAATTCTGAGGGAGGGTCAGAACTTGAATAAAAGTGGTGGTATCTCCATTTGCAGTCTGTTATAACATTGCATCCTCAAACTGCCTTTGTTGATAATGGAATGTAACGATGTATAATAGGATTAGTTTCATTAGTAGAACACTTAGGGTACTGATTGGAAATTTAAATACGATGCTTCATTAACTGTCTTTAATTACTATTGACAACTGAGTGCATTTTAAATAGGTAAATGTGAAAGAGTAGAAATAATGGTTTATCTTAATTTTTTTCTCTAGAGTTTGCAAAGTGATCTTGAGGCTGAACAGGTGAAAGTAAATTCACTAACTCACATGGTGGTCATTGTTGATGAAAACAGTGGTGAGAGTGCTACAGCTATCCTAGAAGACCAGTTACAGGTAAGGGCCCTGTAAAGTTGGATAATCCTGAGGGACCTGTGATCTGAGACCCAATTACATATTGCTCTTGTTTTTCATGTACTTTCTCATTCTTTATCCAGAAGGGTAGAAAAACCTACCTTTGGTTGTACTTCCCAGTTGGGATTCTACCGTGTATGGGCTACAGGAGTACCCAGGTATTGATTCCTTTACTTAAGCTCTTGGGGTGAATGAGTGAGATTGGTTACAGTCCCCAGCTTCCTTGTGCATAATGACAAGATTTAGAAGCACAGTGTATTAGTCCGTTTTCACACTGCTGATAAAGACACATCTGAGACTGGGAAGAAAAAGAGGTTTAATAGACTTACAGATCCATGTGGCTGGGGAGACCTCATAATCATGGCGGAAGGGAAGGAGGAGCAAGCCATATTTTACATGGATGGTGGCAGGCAAAGAGAGAGAGCTTGTGTAGGGAAAATCCCTTTTTTAAAACCATCAGATCTCGTGAGACTTATTCACTGTCACAAGAACAGCAAGAGAAAGACCTGTCCCCATAAATCAATTACCTCCCACTGGGTTCCTCCCTTGAAATGTGGGAATTGTGGGAGTTACAATTCAAGAGACTTGGATGGGGACACAAGCAAACCGTATCATTCTGTCCCAGCCCCTCCCAAATCTTACGTCCTCACATTTTACAACCAATCGTGCTTTCCCAACAGCACCCCCAAAGTCTTAACTCATTTCAGTATTAACTCAAAAGTCCACAGTCCAAAGTCTCATCTGAGACAAGGCAAATCCCTTGTACCTATGAGCCTGCAAAGTCAAAAGCAAGTTAGTTACTTCCTAGATACAATGGGAATGCAGGTAAAGAGTAAATAAATCTGTTCCAAACGGGAGAAATTGGCCCAAACAAAAGGGCTACAGTCCCCATTCAAGTATGAAATCCGATGAGGCAGTCAAATCTTAAAGCTCCAGAATGATCTCCTTTGACTTCATGTTTCACATCCAGGTCACGCCTATGCAAGATGTAGGTTCCCATGGTCTTGGGCAGCTCTGCCCCTGTGGCTTTGCAGGAAATATCCCCCTCCTGACTGCTTTCATGGGCCAGTGTTGAGTGTCTGCAGCTTTTCCAGGTGCACGATGCAAGCTGTCAGTGGATCTACCACCCTGGGGTCTGGAGAACAGTGGTGCTCTTCTCACAGCTCCACTAGGTGGTGCCCCAGTAGGGACTCTGTTTGGGTGACATTTCCCTTCTGCACTGCCCTGGCAGAGGTTCTCCATGAGAGCCCCACCCCTGCAGCAAACTTCTGCCTGGACGTCCAGGTGTTTCCATACATCCTCTGAAATCTAGGTGGATGTTCCCAAACCTCAATTCTTGACTTCTGTGTACCTGCAGGCTCAACAACACAAGCCAAGTCTTGTGGCTTGCACCTTCTGAAGCCATGGCCTGAGCTGTACCTTTGCCCCTTTAGTCATTGCTGGAACAGCTGGGATGCAGGGCACCAAGTACCTAGGTACAAGGCACGGGGACCCTGAGCCCAACCCACGAAACCATTTTTCCCTCCTAGGCTTCTGGGCTTGTGATAGGAGGGACTGATGTGAAGCCCTCTGACATGCCATGGAGGTGTTTTCCCATTGTCTTTGTGTTTAACTTTTACCTCGTTGCTACTTATGCAGATTTCTGCAGCCAGCTTGAATTTCTCCTTAGAAAATGAGATTTTCTTTTCTATTGCATTGTCAGGCTACAAATTTCTCAAACTTTTATACTCTGTTTCCCTTATAAAACTGAATGCCTTTAACAGCACCCAAGTCACCTCCTGAATGCTTTGCTGCTTAGAAATTTCTTCCACCAGATACCCTAAATTATCTCTCTCAAGTTCAGAGTTCCACAAATTTCTAGTATAGGGGGAAAATGCTGCCAGCCTTTTTGCTAAAACATAACAAGAGTCACCTTTGCTCCAGTTCCCAAGAAGTTCCCCATCTCCATTTGAGACCACCTCAGCCTGTATTTTTTTGTTTATATTGCTATCAGCATTTTTTTTGCAAAGCCATTCAACAAGACTCTGGGAAGTTTCAAACTTTCCAACATTTTTGTCTCTTCTTCTGAGACCTCCAAATGTTTCCAACCTCTGCCTGTTATGCAGTTCCAAAGTCACTTCCACGTTTTGAGGTACCTTTTCAACAGCACCCCACTCTATTGGTACCAATGTACTATATTAGTCCATTTTCACACTGCTGATAAAGACATACCTGAGACTGGGAAGAAAAAAAAGTTTAATGGACTTAAGTTCCATGTGGCTGGGGAGGCCTCACAATCACGGCAGAAAGGAAGGAGGAGCAAGTCACATCTTACATGCATGGCAGCAGGCAAAGAGAGAGAGCTTGTACAGGGAAACTCCCCTTAATAAAACCATCAGATCTTGTGAGACTTATTCACTGTAATGAGAACAGCACAGGAAAGACCTGCCCCCATGCTTAAATTACCTCCCACCAAGTTCCTCTCAAAAAATGTGGGAATTGTCGTAGTTATAATGCAAGATGAGCTTTGGATGGAGACAGGCAAACCATATCACACAGGAACTGATCTTATTAAGTGGTCCACTGACTTCTTCTCAGAAGCACTTGAGGAGTTTGTTAAAATGTGGATTCCTAGGCCTACCCAGAACCTAAATCTAAGTGAGGGAGGGGTGCAGTGAATTTGCAATGTAAGAAAAATTACGTGCATACTAAAATTTGAGAATTTCATCTGGTAGAATTCAATATCTCACTGTTTTCAGTAGATTAATATGTGAATTTCAACACATATTATTTCAACACATATATTCAACACATAGTTTTGGAAACCCTCCAAAATTGCTTCTTTTTGCACAAGGCAATAGTGGATCTTTACAAGTCTTTAACAAATAAATTTATTGGTATTTCATTTGAACAATACTTAGATTTCCTGATAAGACGTTGCCAATTTATTTAAATGTGATGCCTCATTAAGTGAGGCAATCCAAACTGTAGTTTCATCACATGAGGTCCTTTTGCTTTTGTAATATTTAAAGTCAGCCAGTGTTTCCAAGACTTGTATGTAGTAGTTAGTTATTATAACCTGAGAGCTAAGTATTCATGCCTTGACTATTTAGCAGTGAGGAATCTGAGATTCAGAGAGGTTAAGTAGTTCTCCTGAGATTTAAATAGACAATGAGTTATCATGCTGAGACTAGAAACCTATCTTCTGGTTCTTAAGTTTTCTTTTTTTTTTTTTTGCATATATAAACAATTTATTAAACAATATGAGAAATAAGATACATGGAAAATAAAACTTATAGATTTAATAAAATAAAACAAAGAACTTTTTTTGAAATACTAATAAGATATATACATTTTATTGAATCTTTTAAATAAATGCTTTGAAACATTTATATTCTGATATTTGTTTTAAAAGTTTGAATTTCAAGTGAATAAGAGTATTAATTATAAAATATATCTTGAAAATGATATTAACTCATGCAATATTAGCAAAATAAGCTAATACATTTGAAAACTAAAATTAAGCTTTTACAGAAGATAAATATTACCAAACCAGAATTAGGAGACTTTAAAAGCTTGAAGACCTCAATAACAGAATAAAACATGGATTTGGGATTCAAGTATCTGCTTGCCTACAACCTGCTTTAATCCTCTACCTTCAATTCAAATATACAAGCTCAGATCATATATTTTTTACAGATAATCCATTTTCTGCTTAATATATACATATATACACACATTCATCTATTACAAACGATTGCGGTACAGGGAATGCAGGGAAAAAATGTCAGTATCTATTTTATTCATTGAATGGGTTTTGAATAATGTAGATACTAAACTTTCTGAAATTCAGAACAGTGACACAAGAAAGAAAATCATTAGTCCAAAATGTATTAACATTTTGTTAATAATAATTATTTCCAGCATGTTGATAATGATTTATAAACAAAATTGTATGTGAAATCTCATCTAGCATAGTTAAAACAAAAGTCGACCTACCTAAAATGTTTTATTGAAATGCTAAGATGGCTTAATATAAAACAACACTGTTAATATAATTCAGTCCTTTAAACAATTAAGGTGAAAAATGTACAAGTACTTAACCTCTTTAATGTCAGGTTCTTAAGTTTTCTACGCTTTGCACTATGAAAAGCTTATTCTCGTATTAAGTATCAAAATAGTATAATATGAATTAAATAATTCTTGTTCACATATATATAGTACAAAAATAAATTTTAATATTAATCATTTATAAAATTGTAATGATTTTGGCAGAAAAAATTATGAGTGATTTTTTATAATTAATAACATTTATCTATTTAGTATTGCTGATACTAATAAGATTCTGTTGCTAGTTTATGTAACTTATGGGGAATTTTTTTATGGATCACATAATGTAAACAGATCATTTGATTTTTTTATTGTCTCATAAAATTCTCTTATTCAAAACAGTTTTGTAAGTTAAACATTTTCATAATTTTGGTATTACAGATGAAAATTTTCTTGTCATGTAAAAGAGAGTTAAGGAATATAACAGACATGCTGGTTTTTTTAGGTAAAATTGTAAAATTGGAAAATTTGAAGCACAAAAGTAGATATGTTTGCTGTATTTTTTTCATAATACGTAAAAATGTCATATTGTCATGAAAACAATTCAGACAATAGTTCAGACAATAGTTAAGACCATAGTTCTAGTTATGCTAGTTTCTAGCTATGTGAAATCATTTGTTTAATGCTATGGAAATTAGTTTTTCTAATTCATACATTTATAGGCCTAGTCTGTGTTATTTTAAAGAAACTTTTATAAAATACTTTTATAAGTTGCTATGCTATAATAAAGAACAATGGAAATCATGAATTCCTTCAAGGATTGTGGTAACTCTCTCTTAAGGCTGTGTTGACAAAGGATGTTTTCTCCTTTTCCTAGAAACTTGGTGAGCGCTGGACAGCAGTATGCCGTTGGACTGAAGAACGCTGGAATAGGTTACAAGAAATTAATATATTGTGGCAGGAATTATTGGAAGAACAGGTATGAAACTGTTTTCTATAAGGGACAAAATAAATGGTGAAAAGTAACCCATCTTTTATTGTGACATTAGAATAAAGTTGCCTTGTTTACTTTTCTTTGAAAGGGAAATATATAAATAATTATTTTAAAGATCAAATTTCTATCCAGTTGGTAGCTGATCATGAAGCTTATTCATAGAGATTATGTCATTTGACTCCATTAATTTGACCTGTTTTCATTACTTGGAATGTTAGTACTTGGATATGCTATTTTCATGATTTGTTTGACATTATAGTTATTAGTGAATTTGTATTGGGTGATGTGTTTGAATTTGTGTCGACACAAGGCCTAGCATATAATTTGTGCTCAATAAATAATGAATTATGAATCCACTCAATACATTATGAACTTTAATTGCCTAGATTTTTTTCTTGATTTTTAACAAATATTGAAATTAATGAGAAAATATTATTTAGCAACACCTTTGATTTAACACTGGGTTAATTGCATATTTTTTCCACTAAGTGTTACCACAGCAAATGAGCCTGTTGTACAAAGCTGCCACGTTAATTTTTCAATAGGAGTTCTCTTTGCCCGTTCACTGTCCTTCCAGAAAAGCAACCATCGAAACAAAATACAAATAAGCAAAACTTTTCTCCCCAAATGCCAAACAGTTGTGGTTTAAAAAATAAGCAGATACTGGCCTGGCAGGATGACTCACGCCTGTAATCCCAGCACTTTGGGAGGCCGAGGAGGGCAGATCACTTGAAGTCAGGAGTTCAAGACTAGCCTGGCCAACATAGTGAGACCTTGTCTCCACTAAAAATATAAAAATTAGCCAGGCGTGGCGGTGAGCACCTGTAATCTCAGATCCTCAGGAGGCTGAGGCAGGAGAATCACTGGAACCTGGGAGGCGGAGGTTGCAGTGAGCCGAGATTGCGCCATTTTACTCCAGTCTTGGAGACGAGAGCAAGACTCCCTCTCAAAAAAAAAAAAAAAAAAAAAAAAAAAAAGCAGATACTCTATTCCTGCATCTCTCAGTGTCCATTTTGATTCTTTTAAATACTTTTCATTTCCATCTATAAGAAGCAACTATATTCTCTTCAGGGGAAAAAACCCAAGTGTATAATGTTTTGTGGCTTACTAAATATGGTGGCAGATAGTACATCTTAAAAAGTAGGTTGCAGAATTTGTCCAAATATAAATTGGTAATGACTACTTCCCCCTCCCTCAATCTGTGGTCAGATTTTTCTTGTTAGGAATCACAAAAGGGACCTGATTCTGATTTCTGAAATATTTACATTTCACTTTACAAATATTTGCATTTCACTTTATAAATATTTACGTTTATGTGAACCTTGTATTTAGGCCGAAGAGCCTCATAGAATAGTTAAAATTTTACTTCAATAATGACACTGAAAAGGCCAGGCGCAGTGGCTCACGCTTGTAATCCTAGCGCTTTGGGAGGCCGAGGTGGGCGGATCACTTGAGGTCAGACCAACAACGTGAAACCCGTCTCTACTAAAAATACAAAAAATTAGCCAGATGTGTGGTGGGCACCTGTAATCCCAGCCACTCGGGAGGCCCTGGAGGCAGGAGAATCTCTTGAACCCAGGAGGCAGAGGTTGCAGTGATCCCAGATGACACCACTGCACCCCAGTCTAGGTGACAGAGTGAGACTCTGTCTCAAAAAATAAAAATAATAGTAATAATAATAATTGCAGTAGGAGACATCGATTACTAGAGTAAACCATTGTGTTACTCTTCTCTCCAGTAAAACAATTACAAATTTGGAAATAATTTTAATTTCATGATAAAAAATAGTTTAAAAGTAGAGTGGCTGACCTTTCAATCGTGTTCTATAATGATCTGATATTTTAACTATGCATTTTGTGTGTGTGTGTAGTATCTACATGTTCTGTCTTACAGCATCATTATTTATGTGCATATCTTACCAGCCTCACTAGAGTGAGGACAGTATCCATATTTGTCTCTTATTTTCCCAATGTTCATTTTTTGGGGGGGTGAAATATAGAGGCAAGGAATAGTTGTTAAATATTTAATTGATAAATAAAATCACTGAGAAAGAATTGATTCCATTGCAAATACAGAACCAGTTTTTTTTCCTCCTTACTAAATAGAAAAGGGTTTCTGCCCTAAATGCTACATTTTGGGAAAAATTATCACAATGTAGCTACAGTTGTTTTCCATCCCTTCTTCAGGATTATCTCTCTACATAATTTAATATCCTTTGCTTAGAAAACACGCATTGTTGGCCAGTGAAGTTTAAAAATCTTTACATGGGCTTTGGGCGATCTTCAAACTCCCTCCTTTAATCATAATCGCTGTTAAACCTTGAATGCTAGGGTGGATTTCCTACATGATGCCATGGTAAGACCATTGGTTTTGGGGTGTGGACCCTTGACCCAGCTCTGCTGTTAACTAGCCAAGTGATCTGGGACATGTACCTTGACTTCTCTTTCCTCCCTCTCTAAAATGAGGGGCTGGGACAAGACAATCTCCCAGCTTTCTTCTGCCTCTAGAAAGTTATAATGTAACTCCTTTGGAGACTTACCTAGTTGGATTTTCCCTTTTCCCTCCACTTATCTCCTTGAGAATTAGGTTTAATTCCCTAGGTATGAGGCTAATGTCAGATTGTTCTGTTACAAATCTGAGAAGGATAATATTTTAAAGAAAGGTGTCTTTCTGGGTCATTTGTGCCTCAGACTTAGGTGTTTGAAGGCCTTCTTATCCCCAGGTAAGGGTGAAGCCTCTAATAAAATAAAAGTTAGAAATTTGGATGCATGATTTAATTGAATTACCAAATGATTCTGCAGATAAAGTTCAATTTTTGTTACTACTTGTAGTGCTTGTTGAAAGCTTGGTTAACCGAAAAAGAAGAGGCTTTAAATAAAGTCCAGACAAGCAACTTCAAAGACCAAAAGGAACTGAGTGTCAGTGTTCGACGTTTGGCTGTAAGTCATGGGGTTGTCAGCATCTGTGTTGTAAGCCTATAATATCTTAATGTTTTCTAGCTAATGGTTAATACAATTTAGTGAATACAGATTACAGCTCATTACCTAGCATTAGACTGCTGCCCTGTAACAATCTGGAACTACAAATCTTACCTTTGAGCATAGTGAGCTGCAAAGCACGTACATTTTACTATAAAATATACATGTTTAAAATTTTTGGCTGGGGAAGGGAAGATAAAGTCCTGTTAAAAAGAGTCATCTAATAAACATCTGAAATACTAGATTTTGAAGGAAGACATGGAAATGAAACGTCAAACATTGGATCAGCTGAGTGAGATTGGCCAGGATGTGGGACAATTACTTGATAATTCCAAGGCATCTAAGAAGATCAATAGTGACTCGGAGGAACTGACTCAAAGATGGGATTCTTTGGTTCAGAGACTAGAAGATTCCTCCAACCAGGTACTTTTTGATTTGGATGGTATGTTGTACCATGAAGTAAACAATTGCAATTTAAATGTTCAGGTTAGTTTTAATTTGTATGAAATAAAAGAGTAGTAGACAAACTAAAAAGTTGGTTCCTTATACCTGATGAAAAATTGACATGTGAAAATTGCCTTCAGTTTTCTAAAGTAAGTTTTAATAGATTCTCTTAATATCCTGTAATTTAATTCATAGTAACTGATTACACTTAGCCAATAAATAATTTTAACATCTTAAATCTTAAGTAATCTTATTCATCTTAAAAATATTTTAATGAATTAGTCAAACGTAAAACATTGGTTTGTAGACAGATGTTCTTAGCAGCATTATTTATAATAGCCAAAAAGTGGAACAACTCAAATATCCATACACAGATGAATGGATAAACAAAATGGGGTGTATCCATACGATTCAATATTATCTGATAATACAAAAGAATGAAGTATTTACACATGCTACAACATAGATGAACCTTGAAAACACTATGCTAAGTAGAAGAAGCCAATCACAAGATTATATGCACTATGATTCCATTCACAGGAAATGTCCACAAGGGGAAAACCCACAGAGACAGAAAGTAGATGCATGGTTGCCACTGGTGGAAGTGGGGAATGGAGAGTGATGGTTTATGGGTATGGGATTTCTTTTTGGGAGTGATAAAATGTTCTGGAGACAGAGTGTGAGGATGATTATACAACTGTATAAATATACTAATAACCATTATATATTTCAAAGAAAATTTTATAGCATGTGAATTATATCTCAATGAAGTTGCTATAAAAATTGGAATTTTGGTTGGCTTTTATTTCAGGTGACTCAGGCTGTAGCAAAGCTGGGGATGTCTCAGATTCCTCAGAAGGACCTTTTGGAGACTGTTCATGTAAGAGAACAGGCAACTACAAAAAAATCTAAGCAGGAACTGCCTCCTCCTCCTCCCCCAAAGAAGAGACAGATCCATGTGGATATTGAAGCTAAGAAAAAGTGAGAAGAGATAGAGTAATTGTTCAAACCCAATATTGTACATACTGTATTTTCTACTTGGTGCCTATTTCATACTAATCATTAATCATAGGCAAGTCTAGACATAATAATTATCATTATTATGAAAAGTCAACTACTGAACCACCCACCGCCCCTGTCTTCTGGATATTCTACTTGGCACCAGCTAAGCATCTACTTGGATAATTTTATTTATCCTATGTTCAATTGGGAGAACTCTGTGATCGAACCTTTCTTTCTTCCTTTCTCGTCATTCTCCTTGGAAGGATATGATTGTCCATGACTGTCTTTTTATTCTTTCTTTCACTGTTCACAACTCGACAGTTTTGCTTTAGGTAGACATCCGTATTCTTGGTGGATCTATTTCCTCCTCTCACCATTAAAAAAATCCTTAATTCAGGGAAATAATTCATTTCTAGTGTCCTTTTTTCTCCCCTTTCTCCCTTATTCGTTTTCATGTTTTGTTGTTTCCTTTATTAATTTCTTTGTCAGATTAACATATTCTTTATATTTGGCTTAAAGATCCATCTTTGTCATAAAATATTTCTTTTAGTCTTATTGATTCAAAAGAAAACTCAGGATCTCTTGAAGAAGAATAATCACAGCTGACATATATTGAGCTTTTACTGATGTCAGCTATTCTATTCAACTCTACTGTGTGCAGGTACTGTACCTGACATGAACTACAGCAGGTAATCCTCAAAGCAGTCTTTGAGTAGTACTGTTATTCTCTCCCTCTTACAGTAGAATCCTATGCTTGGGTAAATGGGCAATTATTTTGGGCCTGAATAAAAATTATACGTTTCTCCAACTTAGTTTTTGTTAAGAAGGCAACATTCCAGTGTTACCAGATGGTTTTTATTTTGATAATAAGGCTATGTTTCTGCCTCCTAATAGCATCTCCTTGTAGGACCAGTGTATCTCTGAGTTGCAAGCAGCAGTTGTGGAACCTTTACTTTTGGAGCCAAGACAGCACAGGAAAAAGATGCTTCTAATGTTAATATTAGCATAGATCTCACATTTCCTCAGTGGATATTATCTGCCAGATGTATCTGGCAGTGTATCTCTCCAATACTGACTTTGTGCATTTGGAAGCACAGAAGGTTGTCGAAGACTAGACTACGTAACTGTGAAATCTTAAACATGACTGTATTGTATAGGGTACTTTGTGCTGTAAGAAACAGAATACCATGCCCAAAGTATCTTAAACAATGTGATCATTGGTAATCCCATATTACAAAACTTCCGGAGGTAGGGAAATTCTGTTTTAATGGAAGGGTGTGGTTCAGCAACCCTTCATCTGCAGTCTCTTGTCATTCTTGTCATTCTAAGGCTTTTACCCTTAACCTTGTCTTCTTAGCAGACTCCTGTCCTGCTCTCCCTGATCCCCTGGTGCTTGGGAAGTTGAAACTATCTGGCCTTTTGAGTCTCTGTAGTTGTGTTTTGGGGACTCCAACTGCAAGGAAGAGTTATGGAGAGAGTGTGTCTGTTGTGTGGGCAACCAGCTGCGAGGACTCCAGTTATCGACTCCACCACTTGACTGATGCAGACATTCCTTCAGTGAATTCTTGGATGAATAGAGGCTTGAATACATCCATTCATTACAGTTAAATCTCATTATTATAGAAAGGTCATTTTCATGCTCAAATTCTGCCGCCTCTAAGTCTACCTACATGTGCTAGCTCTTTTGGAATGATAGGGAGAGCCACATAGCCTTTTTCAGTATGTGACCTCCTCAGCCTTTTATATCCCAGTTTTTATTGTCGTAAAATACAGAGGATCCTTAACCATTCCTATTAAAATGGTTTCCAGACCCTTTTATATCTTCTGTATGCTCTGGAAACCACTGTTAGTTTGCCTTAAAATGGACTACCCCAATAATCGAGGGCCTTAGATGACTGCTTAATGCAGTGCCTAGTTTAAAATATATGCTTAAAAAATGGCGGCTCATTTCCACTTCTCTTCCCTTGGTGCTGCTGTGGTGGTGGTTTTTACCAGCTCAGGGCACAGTGGGACAGTCATTTCCTAGAATGTAGATACCTGTTCCTGTGACCTGCGATCATTGCATCACTCTTGCCTGTATTCAAAGCAGATGCTGACTGAGTCTCCAAGGTCATTGTAAATGTGTGATTTTTAGATGACCGTCTCTTCTCTGAAAGATTAAATAGAAAGCTGCTGTTAAGATGACAGGAGGAACGTATCCCTGTTTGAGCAATACCTTGACCCCAGTTATTTATCTAGAGCATCACAAAATCCCTCACATATTACAGGGAAAATCTACCTTGATGAAAAGATAAAATATTCATAATTCACCAGAAACATTTTAAGCAAAGTTTCTCACAAGAATCAGCAGTAATGACTTGTGCCACTGCTTAACGTACCAAGAAGCTCTGGGGGGGGGGGGGGG
>NW_016813984.1:267814-273141 GCF_001698545.2 Rhinopithecus bieti
GGGGGGGGGGGGTACTAGTTAAGAAGACAGACAGTCTCGGTTTGAATCTCAGCCTCACCCTTTGTTAGCTTTGTGACATGGGACAGTTATTGAAAACCTCTGTGAGTACAGTGCCTTCATCTCTAAAGGGGATAATAATAGTGTATACTTCATAGGATGCTGGTGAGGATTCCTTGAGTTAATAATAGACATAAAACACTTAGAAAGGGACCGGGTAGAGGGCCAGCCATCAGTGATTGTGGCTCGTCTTGTTCCTCCTTGCTGTGGTTTTGACCAACCTTCTCAACACCTGTCAAACCTGTCCTTTCGTCTTCCCTCCCACTGTTACTATCTTAATTGTGACTCCTGTTGCTTCACAGCCTATTCTCGGCTCTTGTCTCTCTTTAATGCCTTCTCCTTGGTGAACAGTAAAGGATAAATAGAATCATGTCAGTTGCATGCATAGGACTCTTCCTAAGCTCTCAGCTGCCTTTGGGTTAAGTCCAAACTCCTTAATACATCCTGCAGGGCCTTCCTGTAGCTGGTCCATGTGATTCTTGGCCACATCATCAATTGTCCCTCCCTTGTGAGTTCAGTACTCATTATTCTAGACACGCCTAACTAATACTTGCAGTTTGCAAGATGTGATCTTCCCTTTGTTTGCTTTCCCTTGCCAAGGGAAATTCCTCAGTATAATGCTGTCGTTCTCCTCTAGGAAGCCATCTGTGCCCCGATTGGATTAGAAGCCACTCCTGTGAATTCCTGGAATTAGCACCTAGCAAATTCTTTTGTTATTGCCTGTTACGTTCCATTGCTTACTAGACTAGAAGCTCCTTGGGAGCCGAGATTTTTATCTGGTTCACTTTCATATCAAGAGTCCAACCCAATGCCTGACATTTAGTAAGGCTCAATCATTACATATTGAACAAAAGAAGATATTAACCTTAGGAATGTCTGTACTTGTTCTTTGCTGATGATCTAACCAAATCTGGTTTTTATTATCTACAAGCATTTATAAAAATACAAGTGATTCTTTGTAAAGGTAAACATTGTTTTAATATATAAAATTTTAAAAATTGTTATTTAAGGCCAGGCATGGTGGGTCATGACTGTAATCACAGCACTTTGGGAGGCCAAGGCAGGTGGATCATGAGGTCAACCTGGCCAATATGGTGAAACTCTGTCTCTACTAAAAATACAAAAATTAGCTGGGCGTGGTGGCGGGCACCTGTAATCCTAGCTACTCAGGAGGCTGAGGCAGAAGAATCGTTTGAACCCGGGAGGCAGAGGTTGCAGTGAGCCAAGATGCCATTGCACTCAAGCCTGGGTGAAAGGGCAAGACTCCGTCTCGAAAAAACAACAGCAACAACAAATTATTTAATTATTTTCTTCAATTATTTATTAACCCTATAATATTATTACTTTTTTCATACTTTTAATTGGAAATATATTATCTTATTTTGCATGGTTACCCTATTTATGGGTTGCTGTTTTTGTGGGAGTGATAAAAATTATTACTGATGAGCATTTGGGTTGCTCTTTCTGGAGTCAAGTAAAACAATAGAAGAAAACATGACAAATGGTCACCTCTGAATCTTCAAACAGGTTTGATGCTGTAAGTGCCGAGCTGTTGAACTGGATTTTGAAATCAAAACCTGCCATTCAGACCACAGAGATAAAAGAGTATATGAAGATGCAAGACACTTCTGAAATGAAAAAGAAGTTGAAGGTAAAAAACATAAACCACGTATATCCTAGTGCAAAAATAGTTCATCATGCTGGATTTTCTGCTGGAATAAAGACATTATGGAATTCAAAAGCCTCCTGTAAAATAAATGTAGGCAGAAGATAGCTTGTAGTGCATTGTAGTGAATTTTGAATCCATTCATGCTAGCTGTCATCAGATCCCTATTTGGAGGAGGGTTTTGTTTTCATCTTTGTCAATCATGGAGATGTACAGTGAGGAACACTTCTTATGGTGATCCAGTTAGTTGTACTACTTTTTAGTTAGTTTAGATCACCCTTAATCTGGTATCTAATAATTTATGACTTTATATTAACGTTATGCTGAAGATGTTTTGCCTTCAGAATACAACAGACTATTTTAAATCAAAAAGTGTCTTCAATATATTTTCTTTAAAGTTGTAAAAAATAAATACAGTTAAAAGGTGTGGGATCTTAGCCTTGCCGCTTTCCATGCTTATATGTGTTTCTGAAGAGTGTGATGGGAGCTTGTAGAACTTTTTTGTCCTTGGTGCTCATACGTCTCCTACACATTACTGCAGTAACTATTTGGGCACCTGGTGTAAGTCTGCAATGGTTTTTGTATCAACAGTGGAGTTTTATTTTTAAAGAGTTTGGAGGATATTTTAGAAACAAGATGTGCATAAATATCTAAGGTTTAAATTGGAAAGTAGTGGGTGAAATGGGAATTGAGATGAGGCTGGGATTGCGGGTGTCTCCCTGCAATCACAAAGTCCAGAGGGCGAGGTGGTCTGAGCTCGAACTTGCAAGAGGGCTTAGGGCACACCAAGCACAGGGAGCTGTTTTCTTTATCCAGAATGACCCACCTTTCTGTGTGGTTGCAATGTCCCCACTGCAGGAGGCTTCCCTTAACCTCACTAGAAAGAGTTCAGTGATTAATCTTTTGACTTCATGTGGCTTTGGCCATGTCTCGATGAAAGCCCTTCTTGCATTTATGCTGTTGTTTGTTTATATGTCTGCCCGTTTATATGTCTGCCTGTGAGGGCTTAGAAATTGAAGATAATTTTCCATTGCACCCTTTTTATTCAGCACTTGGTAAAGCTCTTGTGGCTCATGGAAGCGGAGTGTGATGATTGTGGGTGGGCAGGGGGAATGGGGATGTTGGTTGTGCAGGGAGCAACTTTATCAGAGCCCTCTCTGCACAGAGAGTTGGGAAAGCCAGAAGTGGGGCCTGTGTTACATCATTTCATATGCTTCTCACAGTTCTGAAAGATGGATAGATGATTTTAATGATCACTGACCACCCAATTCTAAAAGATATTCAGGTGGCAGAAAATTTAGTAGTAACAGTGATCTTCATGGAACAAGTTCCACAAAATATTGATAAATTAAAGTCTATCCTGTGACCCAGAACAATTTTACTGGCAGAAGCTGTTACTATATTTGGGAGGATAAAGTATGTAAGGCATGATTGGCGTTCCTTTGTGTTTCATTTAATATTTATCTAGAAGTTCATTTATTTTGTTTCAGATGAGTAGTAACAGATGCCAAAGATTTGGAAAAAAATATATAAAACAAAGAAAATTTCAGCATTATTCTAATCCCCTATTTTTCTTGCAAACTGAGGAAAGATCAACGTATTCTTCTTCTTATTATTATTATTTAGTGAAGGAGTATCTTGGTCCAACAGATGAATTACCTGGGTGGAGAATCTATAGTCTAGTCTCCTGCCATCTTAAGAGGAAGCAAAAAATCTACTTGTAAAAAGGAGACAATTGCCTTTTTCTCGAGTTTGATGGTGACTTTTACATTGATCCTTAGTTAGACAAAAGTAAATGGTGTTTCTTAGAATCTCTTGCTAATATTCCTTGATCTTTGACTATAAGAAGGTTGTTCTACCTAGTCACAATAAACGTTGTGAAAATCAAAGTAGGATAGCTGAATTTATTTGATAGCACTTACATGTAAAGAATTTAGAATTGGGATTCTTCTCTGGATTGTCTGGTTGAAGTAATACGGGTTGCTCAGAAGTTTTGATTTTGTTATGATGGATACTATTTGAATAGTTAATATATAAATATCAGTTGGGGATGGAGGAATGGGAGAAAAATTCAAATACTGAGTTGTGTGCACATATACTTGTGTTTGTGCATGTATAGTTGATTTTACTTGCTTCATTCTTACTAGTTCTGTAAAGAATTTTGTCTTGGGAATATCAAACTATAGAGATAAATAAATGAAATTAAGAAGCATTTCGCAAACATAAGGAACAGAATGTGGGCTGGGCTTGCCATGGCTCACGCTTGTAATTCCAGCACAAGGAGGGAGGATTGCTTGAGCCCAGGAGTTTCAGACCAGCCTGGGCAACATAGGGAGACCCCCGTCTCTACAAAAAGTAAAAAAAAAAAAAAAAAAAAAAAAAAATTAGTGGAGCGTGAGCTTACACTTATAACTCCAACTACTCTGGAGGCTGAGGTGGTAGGATCCCTTGAGCCCAGGAGGTTGAGGCTGCAGTGAGCCATGATTGTGCCACTGCACTCCAGCCTGGGTGACAGAGTGAGAAACTGCCTCAAAGGAAAAAAAAAATGCTTTGGTTTGGGTTCTAAAGCATATCTTCTATTTTAATTATTTAAAATTATGTATGAAATATGATTGTGCTTGAAGTTTACATTAAACCCTGGACTTAATATAATGCAAACAAATAATGCTGAGCCTCAAAATATTTGTATCCATTTTCCTGTTTTCTTTCTTTTGAAATGGAGTTTTGCTCTGTTGCCCAGGCTGGAGTGCAGTGGTGCGATCTTGGCTCACTGCAATCTCTGCCTCCTGGGTTCAAGCAATTCTCATGCCTAAGCCTCCCAAGCAGCTGGGATTATAGGCATGCACCACCATGCTTTGCTAATTTTGTATTTTAGTAAAGATGGGGTTTCACCATGTTGGCCAGGCTGGTGTCAAACTCCTGACCTCCAGTGATCCACCCCGCTCAGCCTTCCAAAGTGTGGGGTTACAAGTGTGAGCCACCATGCCCGCCTATTCTTTTGCTTGTTAGTTAATTTTGTTCAGCAACCTCTGTCATAACACATTCAATTCTTTTGACTCAAATCATTATTTTATGGCATGGTGAACTCAGGGTATGTATGTAAATAGATATACTAGATCTAAAACATAATTTTAATTATTTCCTTCTGATAGGAGCTTATAATTATCATGTACTTTTTTTTTCTCATAAAAGAAACCAGTGTCTTTTAGTTGCTGTGATTACTGTTTGAATTTACCTTTTCAGATTTAAAAAGAGTGTAGGAGGGACATTAAATCTAAAGATTTAAAACAGCAACATTATATTGAGAAGAAAGTTTGCAATATTCTTATGTTGGGACTTCATTTGCAGGCATTAGAAAAAGAACAGAGAGAAAGAATCCCCAGAGCAGATGAATTAAACCAAATGGGACAAATCCTTGTGGAGCAAATGGGAAAAGGTAAAATCCTTGATTTTTTTCCCCATATTTTTCAGATGGTGGCATCGAATGATATTATAGTTTGCCCTATTAAATGTTTTGCTTTAACATTCTGATCCTCTTTTGGCTAGATAAATGTTTTCAAAAATGTTTTTAGGCAGTAGAATCTTTTAAAAAATGAAATTTTAT
>NW_016813984.1:275890-279790 GCF_001698545.2 Rhinopithecus bieti
ACAGAGTGAGAAACTGCCTCAAAGGAAAAAAAAAATGCTTTGGTTTGGGTTCTAAAGCATATCTTCTATTTTAATTATTTAAAAATTATGTATGAAATATGATTGTGCTTGAAGTTTACATTAAACCCTGGACTTAATATAATGCAAACAAATAATGCTGAGCCTCAAAATATTTGTATCCATTTTTCCTGTTTTCTTTCTTTTGAAATGGAGTTTTGCTCTGTTGCCCAGGCTGGAGTGCAGTGGTGCGATCTTGGCTCACTGCAATCTCTGCCTCCTGGGTTCAAGCAATTCTCATGCCTAAGCCTCCCAAGCAGCTGGGATTATAGGCATGCACCACCATGCTTTGCTAATTTTTGTATTTTTAGTAAAGATGGGGTTTCACCATGTTGGCCAGGCTGGTGTCAAACTCCTGACCTCCAGTGATCCACCCCGCTCAGCCTTCCAAAGTGTGGGGTTACAAGTGTGAGCCACCATGCCCGCCTATTCTTTTGCTTGTTAGTTAATTTTTGTTCAGCAACCTCTGTCATAACACATTCAATTCTTTTGACTCAAATCATTATTTTTATGGCATGGTGAACTCAGGGTATGTATGTAAATAGATATACTAGATCTAAAACATAATTTTAATTATTTCCTTCTGATAGGAGCTTATAATTATCATGTACTTTTTTTTTCTCATAAAAGAAACCAGTGTCTTTTAGTTGCTGTGATTACTGTTTGAATTTACCTTTTCAGATTTAAAAAGAGTGTAGGAGGGACATTAAATCTAAAGATTTAAAACAGCAACATTATATTGAGAAGAAAGTTTGCAATATTCTTATGTTGGGACTTCATTTGCAGGCATTAGAAAAAGAACAGAGAGAAAGAATCCCCAGAGCAGATGAATTAAACCAAATGGGACAAATCCTTGTGGAGCAAATGGGAAAAGGTAAAATCCTTGATTTTTTTCCCCATATTTTTCAGATGGTGGCATCGAATGATATTATAGTTTGCCCTATTAAATGTTTTGCTTTAACATTCTGATCCTCTTTTGGCTAGATAAATGTTTTCAAAAATGTTTTTAGGCAGTAGAATCTTTTAAAAAATGAAATTTTATTCTGAAGCTGATTGTAAAAGAACAGATAAAAGCAAAGTTTTTCTGATTTTATATGGGGTCGGGGCTGGACACCCTGATACCTTAGCAGAACAGTTAAAACCTACTAGCATAGTAGATTTTAAAACTGTATCCTTTGGGTTTATATATTGGGAATTTGTTTTGCAGGGGTGTAGCAAAAGAAAACTTTATTTGGCAACATTTGGGAAATGAAGTTATATTAAATTCATCAAGAGTATTTGATTTTTGATAATGTTTAATGCATTATATTTACTATATTTATTTACTACAGTATTTTTACAGTTAAGTTTGATAAGGTGTTACTTGTATATGAAATTTTAACTGTGCCCAAGACTTTTTTTTTTTTTTTTTTGGCTGTAGCTCCCAGTGACTTAGAATAAGCTAAAAATTAATATTCTTGCTGTGCAGTTTTGCATGTGAATCTCTCTTTGTTCTAGAGAAATGTTGAAAGACATTTCTTGCATTCCGTGTCCCTTGGTCTAATAATGGTTAGCACTTTGGAAGGCTGCTGCAGCTCTCCTTGGCACTTGTACAGATATCTATATAGAATTAGGAATATTAGTTTGACAAGAGTCTTCAAAGCAGTAGCGTTTAATTTTTTATTGTTTGACTTTTTGTTATGGAAAATATAACTACATAAAAGCAAATAGAATACTATAATGAACTTCCTTGTATCAGTTACCTAGTTCAATAATTGACAATTCTGCCGTTCATGAATTATCTATACCTTTACTCGTTCCTCAGCCTCTCAAGTATTACTGTTTTTACAGTTTTCTTGGACATAAATTTACTTACATTGAAATACATGACTTAGCTGTGCTGTTTTGACAAATAGATATACCTGTGTAACCTACACACACACATCACTATGTAGAAAATGTCCACCTTTCCAGAAAGTTCTCTTTTGGGTTAGTCACCTTCCTCCCTCCAGAAAACAACTGTTCATGTTGTTTTGATCTTAGATTATTTTGCTTCCAGCCTTTAACAAATATGTTTATTTATTTAGTAGGTATACTGGATGTGTATACACACACACACACACAAACATATGTATACAAACACATATACAAACACAAACATATATAGATATATACACATACACACAAAATATGGAATGTAAACCATGTGGACAGTGTATGTCCATTTATTTTGAAATTATGCAAATGTATTGTCAATCTATATATTATTAATAAAGGTTAATTTCTTCTTTAAATAAATTAAACAGAATAGTATTTAATACTTTCTTTCAAAGTCCATTCTAGCAAACTGTCTTAGTTGTCCTGCCTGTGGGCATCCCACTTGGAGGTTTCTCTTTCCAGTATTTACTTAAAGAGATCCAGAGACACAAACAGATGATAACTTCCCTTGAGATGCTGGTTCATTCAATAATTATAATGCATTGGATGTTGAATTTATTTCCTTTACAAGCATAGATTTTTTTACTTCTACCTCAGCAAGTGACTCTGACTTTATCTGATGTGAATATGGGATAACTTCTTGAATCTGTGCACTGAATTTACTCCCATTTCTGTCAGGTTTTCAGCAGTGTGGCAGAATTATGAAGATGGGGGAGACTTGATGTAGGTGAGAAGTTGGTGCAAGGTGATGTTACAGTGAGAATAACAGTGATTGGGGGAATGGGAGAACTTGGATTATCCTGTCCTTTTCTAGTTTCTTATCCTTGGGAAAGTCTTGAAACCCTTGCGTTTCTTTGCCTTGGTGTCTGGAAAGTGAGGGAGTTCATTAGCTGACTCTTAGCTATTAGTTTATCCGCTATTAGTTTATTAGCTGACTGTAGGCTTTGGTCCATAAAAATTTTACCATAAACGGGTCCTAAACAGACACATTCTGGACATTGAATTCACATGAAGGTGCTACTTGCAAAAGGCCAAAGGCAACACTGGAGAATAGATGACATGGGGCTTTTGTCACCTAATATATACTTGTCCAATTTCATAGGAAACATTTTATATTTTGTATTATATCAATTTTTTTTCAAGCATTGGTGGAATTAGAAATGCATTCCTTAGAGGACCCTAATTCTTTTTTGTTTTAAAGATGCATCTGTTTAAAAAAATTTTTTTAGGATAACAGTAGGAAGCTGAGAAATGGAGGAGCTGAACTGAATAAACTCTGTATGTTCCAGTTCAGTTAGGGAGGCATGTCAAATTCTTCAGTAGAACCCATGTTTGAATAATCACGTCACTGTTTTTCTGAAACCAGTTCCAGGTCTTTCCTGCCTAATGCATTTTAGGTAAGTTTTGAGATATGTCATCGAGCATAAAAATGTTTTTAGAAAATAAAATAGCGTGAGGCTGGGCGCAGTGGCTCATGCCTGTAATCCCAGCACTTTGGGAGGCTGAGGTGGGTGGATCATGTGGTCAGGAGATCAACACCATCCTGGCCAACATGGTGAAACCCCGTCTCTACTAAAAATACAAAAATTAGCTGGACATGGTGGCGCATGCCTGTGATCTCAGCTACTCAGGAGGCTGAGGCAGGAGAATCGCTTGAACCAGGGAGTTGGAGGTTGCAATGAGCTGAGATTGCACTGCTACACTCCATCCTGGTGACAGAGCAAGACTCTGTCTCAAAAATAAATAAATAAATGAATAACAATAAATAAATAAATAAATAAATAAAAATAATTAAAATAAAATAATGTGCTTCATTTGACTTTCACAGCTGATATACTTGGTTTTCTTTGTTTAGCTTATCTTGTTCCTAGAGATTCTCATCTAATAAAATACAGTAGTTGGGCCTCTGGATAACATGGCTTTATG
>NW_016813984.1:279943-291632 GCF_001698545.2 Rhinopithecus bieti
TCTCAAATAAATAAAATAATTAAAATAAAATAATGTGCTTCATTTGACTTTCACAGCTGATATACTTGGTTTTCTTTGTTTAGCTTATCTTGTTCCTAGAGATTCTCATCTAATAAAATACAGTAGTTGGGCCTCTGGATAACATGGCTTTATGAGTTGATACCCATTGTGGTTGCCTAAGCATATAAGCCCATGAAGTTTGGTGAAGTTTCTATGTTTTATAAATATTTCCCTTGATTCCAATAGTGATAGACTGAGAAGTATAAAGTCAAGTGAGACTAAGTGGCAGGAATGTGTTCTATTTTCTCTCTTTTGGATAATTAATAAAGTGATATGCTGTTGATTTTGCCTTTTGACTGGTCATTGTCTAAGAACTCTGTGTTTTATAGAAATAGAAAATTTTAAACTCTGGATCTCTGGGAGTAAAACAACTATTTTAAAAGACAATGGCAGTTTTCCTTTTATCAGATGTAAATTGTGTTTGAATCATTACTGGACATCACTGTAACCAGCAATATCTCAGGATTAGAGACGGGGAGATTCAGATGTTTAAAATCAGTTTAAAGAGGCAAAATGAATGGCTTATAAGACTTTGTCAGTGAAAAAATACCTGAAGTTGTTTTAACTGCCCTTGTTCTTGAAGTGAGCTCCTCTTTCCAGTTTTCTGGATGAGTAGTGATAATTTTCCATCTCAGAAATTTTATTTACCAACTTAATTTTCTTCCTGGATTAGTATAAATTGTCCAACATAAAGATGATGTGGCTGGTGTTACTATTCCTTTGCCTAACTAGGATAGAAATGATGCGGTAGAGGCACAACCCATATCTCCATTGTTCAGATTGTTAGGAAAATGGTGATTTATTTTGTATACTCTCCCCATTAACAGGGATAATGCAGCATGGCTTGTGGTGTGAATGCTTTGTTTTTGTCTCATATTCTCTTACCTGAGAGATGGTGGTGAACAGTGAGCTTCTGCAATTGACATAGGTGACACATTCAAATTACAGCATGATATGCCCTCATTTATAATTTTTAGTGGACACAGTGTATTATAAAATTTTCAAAGTTTCATTGTCTGTGGATCATACATGACTTTTTGTTTTTATGCCATTTTTTTTTTTTTAGTTCAAACTCTCATTATCCTGGATTTTGATTATATATGTTTATAAACCAGGATTGTTTATTGCCTTCCTACTCAGTAAAAATGTGAAGCCATCCTTTCAGTACGCATGTTCTCCTCTCAATAGAAAGATTCTTTTGAAGATTTCCCATACTTTTTCATAGTCATTTTAGAGGATTTGAAGGTATTTTAGATTAAGGGAAGGACTATGATAAAATCTGTTATCATATATAACTTTATTATTTTTAGGAACATTCTCTAATTTTCAAAAATATCGGACAAATAAAATGATAAGATTTCAGTAATAAAAGTGGTGGCATTGTTTTCCTTGATGTTTTTCTAAAGTTGTTGGGGTCTGCGTGTTTCCTGAACAAAGGAATGAACACACAAGACAACACAAGACAAGAGAAACATGGCGGCCACTCCGAACGACAGGCTCCGCTTTATTTTATACCATCGTTTGTGGAATGTTACCAAGTCACAAGACACATTGTTGTTTTTCTGACCTTTCCCTGACTTTCTGGATTTCCAAGATGTTTACATATAAACAAGCCCCAGGGTCTGCTATTTGCAACTGGCTCCTTTGTCCTCCCTGTTTGCAGGGGAGGAATGCCCTGCTTCGTTTGCAAGAGCAGGACTTATCGGGAATGCCCTGCTTCGTTTGCAAGCACATAGTCCTCTACATAAAGTAGATCATCTTATTGCTGCCTCAGTCTTTTGGTATTTGCTTATTTATGTGCATGGTCTCCAATGGGCTTGTGATGCTTCTAGAGCCTGGCTGCTGGCTTAATATTCCTGCACTCACCAGGTTGCTATCCAGCATAAGGCATTCTTGCCATTCATTTCTTAATTTATATGACACTGTGCTTTGGTCACCAAGACTTGAGCTGCCTCCTAGTTTTTCTTGCCAGCTGTTTTTTTTTTTTCTTAGGACAAAGGGTCTTCTTTCTGAAGTCAGGGGCCTAGGCAGATCAAGCTAGTTGATCTTATTTCAGTGGCTCAGGTGATAAACTAGCAGAGTGGAAGCATGGCACGGATGGAAACATATATTACCCAGAAAAGGCAGTGATGTGCCCTTTGCAATAGCCGCACCACTCCTGAATCATTATTTTAAAATGTCTTCCTTCTTTGGTCAAGGAATTGAAATAAGTGTAATTATTTTTAAGTGCATCATTATACATTTTTGTTGTTGTATTAAAAGGGACTTAAGAAAGTGATCATTATATGTGACATTGCCTCACTATTCTGAATGTTAGAATGTTTAGAATAAATTCAAGATGCATTTTGTAATATATAGACTGTTTGCTTCTTTTTCATGACTACATAGAAGGCCTTCCTACTGAAGAGATAAAAAATGTTCTGGAGAAGGTTTTATCAGAATGGAAGAACGTATCTCAACATTTGGAAGATCTGGAAAGAAAAATTCAGCTACAGGAAGATATAAATGCTTATTTCAAGCAGCTCGATGAGCTTGAAAAGGTCATCAAGACAAAGGAGGAGTGGGTAAAACACACTTCCGTTTCTGAATCTTCCTGGCAGTCCTTGCCAAGCTTGAAGGATTCCTGTCAGGTAAGGAGCCAACTGTCTGGAATGTGGAGGAATTCTGTGTGCAGTCCCAGAGTTAAGGAGGGCTTCTTGTATCATGAACTTCAAGTTAATGCTGCCCTGATTAACTTCCTGTGAGGATGTTCATCTTCAGTGAGTTATGTGACCATATTTTCTCTTCCTTAGCGGGAATTGACAAATCTTCTTGGCCTCCACCCCAAAATTGAAATGGCGCGTGCAAGCTGCTCGGCCCTGAAGTCTCAGACTTCTGCCCCAGATTTTGTCCAGCGGGGCTTCGATGGCTTTCTGGGCCGCTACCAAGCTGTACAACAGGCTTTAAAGGATCGTCAACAACAGCTAGAGAATGGTAAACCCAATGATTTTAATATCTCCTCTCTCAGTTTGCCTTAATTTAAACATGACTCCCAACATTTAGAACTTGAGTACGCTTGCTTGCTTTGCACCAACCTTCTCTATTTTCCGTTGTGCCTGTATTGTTCAAAGTCTTAAAGTCTCCTGTATTCAGATTCTTTTCCAGATTCACACCTTTTTGTAAATATATAGACAAGTTTCGTGTGCTCTAAAATTGTGTCAGTAGGATACACTCCGTCATCCAGGCTGGAGTACAGTGGTGCAATCATAGCTGCAGTCCTGACCTCCTGGGCTTCAGTGGTCCTTCCGCCTCAGCCTACTGAGTAGCTGGGACTACAGGCATGCACCACCATGCCTGGCTGGTTTTTTATTTTTAGTAGAGCCGGAGTCTAGCTATGTTGCTTATGCTGGTCTAGAACTCCTGGGCTCAAGTGATCGTCCCACGTCAGTCTCCCAGAATAACAGGTGTTAGCCATTATAACAGGTGTTCTAACAGCCTCCCAACATAACAGGTATTAGCCAAATTAACAGGTGTTAGCCTCCCAAAATAACAGGGATAACAGGTGTCAGCCATTGTACCTGACCTGGATGTAATGATTTGTAAATAGTTTTTTTTTTTTTTTTTAAAGAAACAGGTGCAATTTCTTCCTTTGGCTGAGGAGGCCACTTAATATCATTGCTAGGAGGATTAAAATGAATGATCCCTTACTTCTGTTTCCTCAAAATAGTTCAAGTTTTAGCAGTCCCATAGTCTCTTTTAAAAGAAATCATATTCCACTATCAGATTCAGAAAAATTTTAGAGTTCTTACTTTTGGAATACACTTGGTTTTGGAAGGTTCACTGTTAAAGGTTTTGAAAGCTCATTCCTCTTACGTTACACTGTTTACTTCCTAGCTGCCATTTGAGTTAGGAACTGTGTTGCATTGTGCATTATTATTTTGGGTAGTGCACACTGAAAAGCTCCACATGTAACCCAGCCTAACTTCAGCAATTGTAGATTGTGTGATGACTGGAAGTACCTGTATGTGTACATGCTAGGCAAATGTGTTGTGTTACCTTTCTTTCGAAAGTGCATCGGGGCAGCGTGTCTTTGTTCCTTGAGTTCAGTTATGTGAGGTAAATCTTTTAAGGGTACCTCTTTCTCCACTTACTGGTGCAAACTATGCTTTTACTTTTGACAAGGATCAATAGGCAGTTTAACTTTTGCTGCTAGTTGATTTCACCTCTTTGTGTTTCAAGAGAACTCACTTCCTTTCCACACAAGTGTTACATCTACGAGATTTTTATGTTACTAACTCAGGTAGGCACTGTTCCAGCTGGCTGTTCGGCCATTATTTCTCAGGGTACCTGGGCAGCATGGTGGCAGTATTTCCATATAATTTCCTCCACTCTATAGATGGGTTTGTCTACACGGCAGAGCTTAACAGCAAGACTGGTTGACGGGATCTTTGCTTTCTTTTATTCTTTGTGTAGCTGTTAAGGAAGATGAGATTATATGGGACAAAAGGGACATTGTTGTTCCATCTTCAGAGAGACATTTCATCATGAAGAAATGAAGAAAAATTATAGTGGGTTAGTTAATATTTTCAAATGTCAACATCCGCAGGAATGAAGTCACTGTCTGACTCTCAGAAATGCCAATGGAATGATCTGTGTTATTAACAGAGATCCTTTTACATTTTAATCATGGGGTCTCCTTTGCCATGTATTGGAATTCATTTAGGATGATGGTCTATGTAATAATATTGGGTTCCTAACATGATTTTCTCAACTTAAATATTTTTAAATCAGCAGAACTGAAGGGCCAACCTGGGCATGCATATCTGGAAACATTGAAAACACTGAAAGTTGTGCTAAATGATTCAGAAAATAAGGCCCAGGCATCTCTGAGTATCCTTAATGATCCTGCCAAGGTGGAGAAGGCCCTGCAAGAAAAAAAGGTAACATATATTTTCCATGTTAGAACTCTAGCGTTTCTTCTAATATCTCCTCTTACATATTTTGAAATGTTTTTCAGAGATAAAAAACAATTGGTCAGTTTTGTTCATCATTGGTCCAAAAATTTATGTATGATTTAAGGGTTAGTTTGACCTCACATAAAAGAAAATACAGTTGTTAAATATTTTTTCATAGAAGAAAAGCATATTTTCTCCTTCTGGTGTGATTAGCTTAAAGTTCTCAACCTGTTCATAATCTGCTAAAATATCTTTAATGAAATGAGGACTATCAGTCGATGTGTTGATGTATACTTTTTTCTGCATCGAATAGGAATATTTCCCTGGCCATTTAGTTGAGTAGCTTTATGGCTCTGCACTATTTTATCAGATGAAAGGAGAGCAGCCATTGAGCACGGCACACTTGGCCCACACTTGCTGTGCCATTCCCTTGGTGTTCAGTGTTGAGAATACATTGTATTGCTCACACACAACTCATGAAGAAAAGCTTTAATTTTATGATTATGCCTATTTTTTATGAGTTGTTCATGTTTTGTTTTGTTTTTTGATTTCCAACTTTGATTTTAAGTTCAGGGGTACTTGTGCAGGATGTACAGGTTTGTTACATGGGTAAACGTGTTGTCATGGTAGTTTGTTGCACTCCGTATTAAGCCCAGGATCTATTAGCTCTTCTTCCTGATGCTTTCCCTCCCACCATACCCCACCCCCCAACAGACCCCAGTGTGTATTGTTCCCCACCATGTGTCTATGTGCACTCACCATTCAGCTCCCACTTACAAGTGAGAATATGCAGTATTTGTGGGTTTTTTTTGTTTGTTTCTGCATTAGTTTGCTGAGGATAATGGCTTCCAGCTCTATCCATATCCCTGCAAAAGACATGATCTTGTTCCTTTTTATGGCAACATAGTATTCCATGGTGTATATGTACCACATTTTCTTTAACTAGTCTATCATTGATGGGCATTTGGGTTGATTGCTTGTCTTTGCTATTGTGAATTTTGCTGCAATGAACATAGTGTGCATGTATCTTTATAAGAGAATGATTTGTATTCCTTTGGGTATATACCCAGTAAGATTGCTGGGTCATATGGTATTTCTGGTTTAGGTTCTAGGTCTTTGAGGAATCACCACACTGTCTTCCCCAATGGTTGAACTAATTTACACTCCCACCCACTGTTCTTTTTAGATAAAAATTCTTTCTAATGCATTTTAAAGTGACTTTTGACTTTATATAGCCCATTTTACTATTATCTGTGCAGACACATTGTTGTGCATATTTTTAATATTTTAAAACATTTTCCAGGCCCTTGATGAAATCCTTGAGAATCAGAAACCTACATTACATAAACTTGCAGAAGAAACAAAGGCTCTGGAGAAAAATGTTCATCCTGTTGTAGAAAAATTATATAAACAAGAATTTGATGATGTGCAAGGAAAGTGGAACGAGCTAAAGGTCTTGGTTTCCAAAGATCTGCATTTGCTTGAAGAAATTACTCTCAAACTCAGAGCTTTTGAGGTAAATCCAGAGGCCACTGGGAGTTTAAGTTTATTACAGGGTAAATAGTAATTATCTTGTAAGATTCACATATTTATTATTTGAATATTTTACATTCTTTCTAGACCCACATTTATTATGTATTTAAGTTGGGACTTATCAAAAATGTACTTTTAATGTGCTGGAGAGCACATTTATTTCCTTTTGCCTGGAAGCAAAGTCAAAAGTAGAGTACACTGTATCTTGAACATAAGAGAAAATTGCTTAAAAATGGTCAAAATAATGTTTCAGGCATGGAGGGTCTGTGTGAAATACAGACTGTTGATTAAATTATAGTGGTAACTTGATTGGAGTGGTAGAAATAGCCCAGGTAGTAGTAAATTGCTGAGTACTTGAAACTACTTTTTACAGGTTTTTGACATTTGAAGTCAAAAGTCAGAGAGAGTGGGTAGGCAAATAGTTCCAGGGACATGAAAATACAGAAGGAGGATCCTTCATTACACCTGAAAATGTCGACAGATGCAACAGTGATAAAGTTTAAGAGGAAGGGATAAATGTGAGGACTTAAAAGGGGAGAGTCAATGTCAATAGAAGTCAGTGTCAGATAGGACAGGTTGGGTTTTAACATTCTACCCATAAGAAAAATGGAGAAGCAGAGTTTCCAGGTCACCTGGTATTTTAATAGGAAAGTTCTGGGTGGAGAATGAACCAATCACACTCTCTCCCTGCAAGGCTTCCTATCCTCCCAGTGACTCCTTACCTTGGTCTTTTTTTTTTTCTTTTCCCATCAGTCAGGGATCTTTGTCTTTTTGAAATTTCTTATTCACCGATGTATACCAAGATGTACTCTTAATGAGAGCAATGCCTGGCACAGAGAAGGCATCCAATCAATATTTTTCAATGAATGAAATGAAATTAGCAATAGGAGATTTAGATTTAGATATATCTCTATATATCTATATATTGAGAGAGATAGATTCTCTTGGAAGCTAAATCCAAGTATGTGTAGCTATATCTCTCTCTATATAGATCCAAATATAGAGCTAAATCTCTCTATATATAGACGTATATGTATATACGTCTATATTTATATAGAGAATCTAAATCCAAATCTATATATATTTAGATGTAGATCCAAATATATGTAGATACAACATATATTTCTACATATATTTGGATCTATATCTAAATATTATATCTACATATATTTGGATCTACATGTAAATATATATAGATTTGGATTTAGATGCTAAGCAAATTTGCAGAAGGAATATTGCCCCCAAAAAAGTGCAAAGATTGAAAGTGAAGACAAAATTAATGAAAATGTATGTTTTGAAAATCAAAGTCAGAGAACACGTGGTAGAAGCGGAGCTGGAAGACCTCACAGATTAGTGTGGAAGGGATCCAGCCAGATTCCCTGAGTGGTGACCACTGAATTTGGAGGGGCGTTCTTTGCCTTAGGAACTAATTGGTAGTTCCAATGAATGATCAGCAGAAGACACAGATGGAGGGGTTGTGTGTATGTGTGGGTAGCTGTGTGTGATTGTAGTGACAGGAGGTAGTTTTTCTCTAGGTGTAAGTGCAGTTCTAGATGGAGATCTCATTCAAATGAACCAGTAATTAGGGAGAGAAATGTGTTTTGTGTGGCTTAGTATTTTTTTTTTTTTTTTTTTTTTTTGAGACGGAGTCTCGCTCTGCCGCCCAGGCTGGAGTGCTGTGGCCGGATCTCAGCTCACTGCAAGCTCCGCCTCCTGGGTTCACGCCATTCTCCTGCCTCAGCCTCCCGAGTAACTGGGACTACAGGCACATGCCACTACGCCCGGCTAAAGTTTTATTTTTAGTAGAGACGGGGTTTCACCATGTTGGCCAGGCTAGTCTCAAACTCCTGACCTCAGGTGATCTGCCCTCCTCAGCCTCCCAAAGTGCTGGGATTACAGACATGAGCCACTGCACCTGGCCCATTATGCTTTGTGATGGTCTCACTTCTCATTGTGTATTATCAGTTGTAATTGTTTCCAGCTTTCAAAATGAGCATTGACTTTTTCTATAATTCTAAAGTTTTTGGTTATGGTCCCAGCATTGGATTATCAGTGATTCTCAACTGGGGTGATTTTACCCTCCAGAGGATACTTGTTAATTTCTGGAGACATTTCTGCTGTCAGAACTGTGGGAGAAGGCTTCCAGTGGGTAGAGGCCAGGGATGCAGCTAAACATCGCACCATGCACAGGACAGCCTCCCACCAAAATAATCATCTGGCCCCAAATGTCAGTAGTGCCAATGTTTAGCAATGCCGATTAAACATTTCCCATCTTTTCAAAAGATCATCCCTTTGTTTTCAGATTTAAGTCCAAAGTGTAAATGGAGATTAACCTCAGGGTTAGTCTTCTTCTGCCTCTCAAAAGTGTATCTTAGGGTTAGCTAAATGTATGCTAATATTTCAATATGGAGCTTAATGAGAATAAATATTCTCCCAAAACACAAAAGAGTCCTGTTGTTATAGTAATCCAGCTTTAGGCTTTGGTGGGTTGTTGCTATTAATGTAGCAAATCCAGGTATGAAAAGTGGTCACTTGGAGTGTGTGCTAAATATTTATTTCCATTAAAAATACCCAACATAAACTATATGCGTCTGGATATTTAAGTGTTTGTTGTTACAGTAGCAGATTTGTATGTCCAGTTATTTTTTTATTTGCTTCTTGTGTACTAACTGCAAGATTGTAGTTAAGGAATACAGTGTCTGTATTTCTTAATTGTATAACCCTTTCATTGAAATACATGTTTTATTTTAAATTCATAAGAAAACTCCTTTTTTTGCTTTACAGGAATTGCTGGTTACTTAACTACTCATGATTTACTTGGGAAAACTTTAAGCTCCAGCCCTCAAATTATTAGATAATTATAATAAATATTTATTTGCTGATTATCATTGTTTTCCCTTTTTCAATGACCTGATATATAATTTTTTAGGCATTTAATTATTTTTGTCTTTAAGGCATGAAGCACAGTAGGTTTTAGATTCAATACCAATTCATAATAATGTTTCATAGGAATAAAATAGTTGACTTGTTTATTTTTTAAAATGCATTTTTCGTTATATGAGTAGCATCCGAAGCCTACACATTGGGAAGAAATTGAATAACACAGAAATACTTACAGCGAACATTTAGAGTTACTATTCTTCCCCAGTACCATTTTCTTTCCTGGGGGCAGCTAATATTAACAGTGGATCCTTGTACATTGGAATTGGACAAGAAAAATGGACAAATATTGCTAATTCTTATAATTTTTCTCCACACTATGGAAACAAATGATATTGGAACTCTGTGAGGGACATTTAAATCTATAGTCCAGATAGAGTTCGGAAGTGAATCCCACTACTTAATAACATCTTTCATTGATACAGCACATTTAAACTTTGAAAGTGTTTTCGTGGCTATATGCTTGCTTTTTTCTGCTATCCTTCAGTGTTTGTAAGTGGCTGTTAGTTGTGTGCAAATTTTAGTTTTCTGTTATTTGTTGGCATCACAGTGTTTTTCCTCTTTCGCCTGCATTTCCTTTGTCTCCATGGCTGGTTCCTTTTGTGCATGTAGCGATTGGACCTACATATTCTTACTCATTGTGTCATGCCCAAATACATTCTTAAATTCTTTTTATTTGTGCCATGCCAAAGCAATAACCTCCATTCCAGTACTTACGAGGTAAAATATTCATTGTTACTTTTACAAACTACTGTACCCCTTCCAGGTGACAAAACATTTGAAAATACATGAAATGGGTATTTCTTTTTTCCATTATTGATTTTACTGACTGGATTTTCCTGTGAATCATAGGGATAAAATATTATAAAATCCTAAGAGGCTGCTTATAGATCTCTCTTCACCAGCAGTAATATCTTTGGAATTGGGGCTGCAAGGTATTTCATATTACGTATTTCCTTTTCCTTATTCAAGAGCTTCTGCCGTGTGTATAACTGGGAAATCATGAAAGATGCCCCTAAGGCACACACCAAACTGTCTTCTATTTTCCAGCGCTCCTGTCTTTTCAGGCTCCTCCTCCAGCCCCTTCCTTCTGGGTTCAGGCTCTCATGCAATCTCTTGCCCTGACAATTTCCTTACCCTTTAAATCCGACCCCCACTTCCTGTCCCTTCTCTCTGGAATTCATCTTTCACACCAATACAAAAGGTGTACTTCTGAAAGGATCTGGTTGTCTTCACCATTAATACAAGTTAATACAAAGTGCCATTAATACAAAATGTCCCTTTCTTGCCCTGAAGCCCTCCCTGCATCTCCACTGTGAGCTGAATCAGGTGGGGAGAATACGGTGGGTCACCAAAGACCACCCTAGACTATAGCCTTTCTCCGGAAATGTCACATACTTGCTAGGAATTCACATCCTCCTCCTCCTTTCTGCTCATCTGTCTTCAGCCCAGCTCATCACTACACCCACAGCTAGATAATCATTCCCTCCTCTGTGATTCAACTGTGTGTCATTTACACCTTCACGACCCATCTCAGGCCGTCTTTTATTATGGTGAGAAGTGTGTCTCTCCTCCCATGAGGCATGAGCTCTTTGAGGGTTGGCTCCCGGTCAGGCATAGAGCAAGTTAGCAGATGTGAATGTAATTGATGTGTCGGGCCTCTCTAGTGAAAGTGGATTGATACAGTCTAAATGCCTGCTTATCCTAAGTGGCAGGACACCCGTGTAGTCATGCTTCTTCCTTCGATTGTTGAACAGTCAAAGGCACACATGAATGGACTTGCTCTGACTCGGAATCTGGAAGCGGGGATGCTGGAGCTCCAACAGGCAGAACCAGGTTTTAAAAGTACTTTGGAAAGCATTTTAGGGTAAAAATGCAATACTTTCTAAGAGTAATATTAGTACAGATGATTTAACCCTTTTTAGGTAATATATAATTGATTTCTCATAAGGGCTTTTTCTCATTTGTGAACACATCTTACTTTACTGAAGGGAATATTCATATATTCCCTACCTTAGATTTAAGAACTTTATTAGTTTTTGATAAATAAGTGTAGTAGCAATGTCATTGTTTGTCTTCCCTACTAAGTGAGAGAGCACATTTTCAAGGTTGTGATTTTGAGGTTATTGAATATTATAAAGTGAAACAAAATAGGAACCTTGCTACCTTAAATTACTGTTTTAATTCTGGCTTCACTGTATTTTTTTTTTTTTTTTTTTTTT
>NW_016813984.1:291821-318383 GCF_001698545.2 Rhinopithecus bieti
CAGTGGCCGGATCTCAGCTCACTGCAAGCTCCGCCTCCCGGGTTCACGCCATTCTCCTGCCTCAGCCTCCCGAGTAGCTGGGACTACAGGCGCCCGCCACCGTGCCCGGCTAATTTTTTTGTATTTTTAGTAGAGACGGGGTTTCACCGTGTTTGCCAGGATGGTCTCTATCTCCTGACCTTGTGATCCGCCCGTCTCGGCCTCCCAAAGTGCTGGGATTACAGGCTTGAGCCACCGCGCCCGGCCGAAATCATTGCTTTTGAGCAGTGGTGGTCCGTGTAGACTTTGGCCCTTCCAAACTAGAATATTTGATGTTTTGATTTTCAAAAAATACTGTATTAGTAATTTTATATTTATTTGAATATTTGTGAGTAAAAATAGGAATGAGAAATGGCTGCCCCAGATTAGTACTTAGTTTTTTTTTTTTTGCGTGTGAAATAATGACATTTGCTTTAGAAATTTACTAGCAGTTTTTATATTTTGTTTTAGTTTATAAGAACTGAAGTCCCTTAAAGAAGTGTGTGAGTGTGTGTGTGTGTGTTCTGTAAGCAGATGGAGGTGAAGAAAAAAAAGTCATCATTATTGTAGATTAAAAGCCTT
The DNA here is from genome assembly GCF_001698545.2 of Rhinopithecus bieti. Lineage (NCBI taxonomy): Eukaryota > Metazoa > Chordata > Mammalia > Primates > Cercopithecidae > Rhinopithecus > Rhinopithecus bieti. Next base: position 292,422 of record NW_016813984.1, read on the forward strand.
TTAAGTGCATCAGCTGAGTAATTTTTAAATGGACAGAGAAACACTATTTCCATGTGAGCTGTTTGACCATCTTTGTAACCAGCCTCTTTGCTGTGGAATTGTCTTAAAGATGAACTGACTTTTGGTATATTTGAAAAGCACAGGAGACATCTGCTACAGGTTGACTGTGACAATATTTTGCTCAGGGAAAGAGGAGATAGGATAGGGAGAATGGAAGGCAGAGCAGAGCTCCCTGTCTCCTGCCTTCACCCTCACAGCATTGATCGTCGGGACTTAAAACCCTTCCCGCGTGGTGTGCCACAAGGTGGAAACGCCAAGTGAATCTGCAGCTGCCAAGCACTTCTGAAGGGTGGGCCTTTCCTTCTGTACCGATTCCTTCCCATGAGCTGTATTTGGCCAGGTCTGGCCAGATATATAAGCAGTAGCGGTTTGAAACAGTTACTTTGAAACAGTTACAGGATAGAACAAGCATTAATGTTGGCAGCAATTAAAAAAGTGAAATCTATGCTTGTGCAAACACGTGCTCATCTTGTCCATTCATTCCTGTGGTTCCTCTGATGGGACATAAACACCAAAACTTGGATGTGGTAACTCTTATGGTCTTAATCTTGGTAATAATAAAGTAGTTACTTTTGTAGATCTTAGTATAATAATTGCTACCATTTAGTGCATTCTTCTATGTGGGAATCTCTGTTTTTCAGAACAACCAGACAAGATAGTTGTTATGATTCTAATTTTACAGATGAGTTACTAAGGCTCAAAGAAAAATTAGTTTCTCAAAGCCCCATGGCTAGGCAGGTGCTGAGCTTGGTAGTCAGACCTTAGCATTTCTTTATTTGGGCATACTGTCTCTTTTAGAACACAGCATGGTCAGAATTACATGCAGGATTTTTAGTAGTGAAAATATTACAGTGTGTACATATTCCCTTCTATTCCTTTCCTCACTGTTGGGATGATCCATTGGCCTACATGGCTTATCTGTCTGTTGCTTTTCTCTTTCTTTTTTCTCACGTCAAAGTTTAAGAGGGAGAGAAGGAACAGATACATGTGAAATGTGTGTTCCCTCATAGGTCTGTGTGTGTCAGAGAGAGTGTGGGAAGGAGGGAGGAAGGAAGGCAGTCGAGGCCATAAAACTTCCTCATACGCCAGTGACTGGAGTAGTTAAGGCCATTTTCTCAAGTCAAAGCCAATTGTGGTTAAAACCTCCTTGAAATATAGTGCTTCCATATACATTTTGAAAATTTTTGGCTGAGGAGACCATCAGTTCTCCTTATTCAAAGTACAGTTAATGAATTTCCCAGTCATACAGCAGTAATGCATTTTTAAATTTTATTTTATTTTATTTTATTTTTTTGTGACAGAGTCTTGCTGTGTTGCCCAGGCTTGAGTGCAGTGGCGTGATCTCGGCTTACTGCAAGCTGCACCTCCTGGGTTCACGCCATTCTCCTGCCTCAGCTTTTCAAGTAGCTGGGACTATAGGCGCCCGCCACCATGCCTGGCTCATGTTTTCGTATTTTTAGTCGAGATGGTGTTTCACCATGTTAGCCAGGATGGTCTCAATCTCCTGACTTCATGATCTGCCTGCCTCAGCCTCCCAAAGCGCTGGGATTACAGGCGTGAGCCACCACGCCTGGCCCCAGTAATGCATTCTTTAAAAGTGCAGAATGGAGATTAGCAGTGCAGGCATCTGTGGTGACAAGTTAAGCGAGAATTTTTAAAGTCGTATTTTATGAACTCTATGAATGTATTCACACTTTCTCTCTTTTTGCACTTCTGTGTTTTTTGGATGCCCCACTCTACCCGCTCTGAGCATGTCTTCCCAAGATGCGTTCTATGCTAAGATCTTGAAATGCTGGAGCAAACACAGAAATGACCTGTAACCAACTGAAAATATACAAGGGTAGCAGGGACCTGTGGAATCATGTCAGACAGACTGGAGAAGAGAGGAGGAAGCAGCCTGGGGAAAGTGTGCAATGGAACTGAAATGGCTTTCAAAGCTGTGCCAAGAATAAACGAGATGCAGAGGTGCTTAGACAGGATGGTGTAATATTAATGGAGGACACAGAGAAACCTAGCTGGATAAGCACTTTTTACTTGCCATCTTCATCAGAGAATGGCCTTCAAAACTAGGAAGCATAGAATAGTCATTACTGAGAGTGCTTTAGAGCCTGAACTAAGGACAACAGGCAAAAGCATTCAGAGTTCCTCCAGATGCATAAATCTGAATCCCAAGTGGGATTTTTACCCATGATCTCAGGGTCAGTCACGTCATAAACCTGTGACAAATTACCAGAAAAATGGAGATGGAGAAATGTCCTAATTAAGAGGACACATTAGTTTTTAGAAGCTGAAGCTATAAAGTAAGTTTGATGTCATTTCCTAGCCAAACTGTAAGATAAATAACCGACTAGAGATCTTATATGTGCTTAGGAAAGAATGTGGTGGTCACCAGGAATCAACAGGGATACCACTAATAGGCCTTGTCCAGACTCATTTCATTTAAGTACTACTTTTCTTTTCTTTTTTTTTTTTTTTTGAGGAGGAAGACTAGATTATTGGATGCATAGAGTGATAACGTCTCACATTTGGAGATGCTCTCTCATTTAGTTCAAATAATGCTCACAAATGAACATTCTTGGCAAGTCTTGATTTCACCAAAGTGTTTGAGATAATCTCTGATAACCTTGTATAAACTAGTTAGATCTTTGTGATCAATTCAAACATTATAAGGATCAGAATAGTTGGTTCTGGGTGGCATATTTTAAGGACATTAAAAAACTGATGTAGGTTCCAGAGCATGTTGATCAGAGTAGTGAGCAATACCTAGATGTCATGTCCTGCAGACATCATGGAAGGAATTGGGAACATGTCATCAGCAGAAGACTGGAGAAAAACATGGCAGTTGCCCACCTATGGAAAGAAATGACTTTGGTATTAGAGCTCAAAAGCTCAAATTGTATCTACTTATTTGCATTCTCTTTTTTTTTCTTTTTTTTGGGGGGGGTGGGGGACAGAGTCTTGCTCTGTTGCCAGGCTGGAGTACAGTGGTGTGATCTTGGCTCACTGCAACCTCTGCCTCCCAGGTTCAGGCAATTCTCCTGCCTCAGCTCCCTGAGTAGCTGGGACTACAGGCACCCCACCATGCCCAGCTAATTTTTGTGTTTTTAGTAGAGATGGGGTTTTACCTTGTTGGCCAGAATGGTCTCAAGCTCTTGACCTCGTGATCCATGGCCTGGGTCTCCCAAAGTGTTAGGATTACAGGCGTGAGCCACCATGCTTGACCCTTATTTGTATTTTTTAAGGCCCAGTTCCAATGTTACCTTCTCTCTAAAGCCTCTTTCTCTTTGCAAAATGTTTGCTTTCACATTTGTCTTTGAACCCTTATCACCATACACAGTAACTAGTTTATGTATACAGTAGGTGCTTAATAAATGTTGGGTGAAAGTATGGAGCAGAGCAGTGACTGTCCTGAGTTCTCAGATAAAAAGGCATCCAACGGCAGAAATGAGAGCCATCTATTGTATTCCCTCCACCATTCTATTTGTTTATTCCTGCTCTGAGTTACTAACTTTAAAGAAAAATTGTTCTAAATTATATCACAGAAAAATATTTTATAGCTGATTAAACTTAGAAATGCATTTTTTCCCTGTAATTTGCATTTTAAATCATACCTATTGTTTGCATTTAAGCAAAAAGAGCTAGTGTTTGGAAATCTGTAGAATGGTTACTAGCCTGTCATCTCTTGAGGATTTTAGTCAAGAATGAAGAAAAGAATCATTTTCAAAGTTGGAAGCCTTAAAAAAAGAAATAAACTAAGTGAAAATGATACCATCGGAGCTTTAAAAAGTTGCCTTTGTTCCAGTGGCAGTAGATCTTGAGATGTAGTAGACTGAACGTCACGGAGTAATATCCCCCTCTGTTATCGTGTTCGATTTAGGCTGATTCAACAGTCATTGAGAAGTGGATGGATGGCGTGAAAGACTTCCTAATGAAACAGCAGGCTGCCCGAGGAAACGACGCGGATCTACAGAGGCAGTTAGACCAGTGCTCTGTGAGTTTTGCTGATCTGGGGAATTTGTCATAAATAATGTTTTGTTCTTTTTCCATGTTTTTCGCTGCTATTATTAAAATTGTGAGAATATAACATAACATTCAATCTAGATAAAATATCTTTCATCATAAAGCTTTTATGACTTTATAGCTAATAAAAGAATGAAAGATTCTTCATGTTTTTATTTCTGGCCATGGTTATAGAATTTTGAGAGGTTATAGAATAGAGAACAAGAATAATTTTAGTTCATTAGAAGTCATTGTATATTGCATTTGTTGTGCCACATGGTGAGGATTTTAAAAAAACATATGTAACAAATGAATTTGAGAAGTGTCTGTTCATCAAATTCATTTGTTAAGTATGTTTTCTTAAATCCTCACTGTGTGGCACAAGAAAAGCAATATATAATGACGCCATGTTATTCACATGTACCCTAGAACTTAAAGTATAAAGAAAAAACAACACCCCCCCCCAAAAAAAAAAACAAAAAACAAATGAATTTGCTAGTAATAGTGCATGCAGTTTGTATTTGGTTAAATCGTTAGGCTTCTCTACATTAATTAAAAGACTGTTTCCTGCTGAGAGTCAAGTATTTCTGCTCTAATTTGTCAGATGGCTATATCAAGCACCCAGGTGAAATGAGTTTCTTATGGCACAATATTTCTTAAGTAGTTAGAAGTACTGACTCTTAAGCAGTCTGCTTCTATAATATTTGCAGGGAGATAAGCAGACAAACTATAATTATGGCATCCACTTATATAGTAATGAACTCAACATGCATCTTTTATGTGTTTAGGCATTTGTTAATGAAATAGAAACAATTGAATCATCTCTGAAAAACATGAAGGAAATAGAGACTAATCTTCAAAGTGGTCCCATTGCTGGAATAAAAACTTGGGTGCAGACAAGACTAAGTGACTACCAAACCCAACTGGAGAAACTTAGCAAGGAGGTGAGTTTTTTCAACGTTGCTATCTATGGTTTTCAAGAGATGTAGACTATAGCTTCTCTTAACTGACTAAATGTATTATGGCCCATCCAGTTTGAAAAACAATGGTCTAGAATAACTCCAGCATGGGTAGCGAGCTGGGGCAAAAAAAGGGCATCATTTTTTGAATTAAGACAGGGTGCTGATTGTCCAGTTTGGCTCAGGGCTTACCCATTCCTGTCTTAAACCTCTCTTGAAACACATTTATGGCACTTGCTTTACCCCTAAAACATTTGAGTGTGACCATTTATTTACTTAGCAAATATTAATGAGTTGCCAACTGTCAAGCATCATTCTAGGCACTGCAGGTACAGCATTGAACAAGGAAGAAGAAACTCCTCTTAAGGAGCTTACATTCTAGCAAGGCAGATGGATAACAAATAAAATCATGGAGGAGTAGCAAGGAGTTAGGGCTAGGTGGGTTATTTCAAATAGGAGTGTCAAGGAAGGACTTTCTGAGATGGGGACGTTTGAATAAAGAACTGAGTAAAATAAGAGATGAACCTTGTAAGGTTCAGATAAGAACATTCAGGCGTGGAGAATAGCAAGTTTTAAAACTCTGTGGTGGGAATGAACTTTGTCTGTTTATTAAAGAATGAAGGCAGTGTAGAGAGGAGTTAGTGAGTTGGAGAATGGGAATATTTGAGGTTAGAGGTAGGCAGAGGATGGATTAGCTATGGCCTTGGAGGAAAGGACTTGGGATTTATTTCAAGTATGATATTACACAGAAAGGAATTTGAAGGTTTTGAACAGGGAAGTGACATGTGATATAGATTTTTCAAGGTCACTCTGGCTTTTTGTTTTGTTTCCTTTTTTTTAGCAACACTATCTTGCTCTGTCACCCAGGCTGGAGTGCAGTGGCAGGATCCTTGCTTACTGCAGGCTTGAACTCCTGGGCTCAAGCAATCCTCCTGCCTCCTGGGTAGCTGGGACTATAGGTGTTCACCACCATGCCTAGATAATTTTATAAATACTTTTGAGCCAGATGCAGTGGTGCATGCTTGTAATCCCAGTACTTTGGAAGGCTGAGGTGGGTGGATTGCCTGAGCTCAGGAGTTTGAGACCAGCCTGGGCAACATGGCAAAACCTTATCTCTATAAAAATTACAAAAATTAGCCAGGCATGGTGATATGTGCCTATAGTCCCAGCTACTTAGGAGGCTAAGGTGGGAGGGTAGCTTGAGCCCAGGGGATGGAGGTTGCAGTGAGCTGAGATCGCGCCACTGCACTCCAGCCTGGGCAAAAGAGCCAGACCCTGTCTAAAAAAAAAAAAAAATGTACAGATGGGGTTCTGGCTCAATGCTTTGGGAGGCTGAGACAAGAGGATGGCTTGAGATCAGCAGTTTGAGACCAGATGCCAGTCTGTTCAGATGCTGCTGACCTCAAGCCATCCTCCTGCCTCAGCCTCCCAAAGCGTGGAGATTACAGGCATAGGCCACTGCACTCGGCCTCTCTGGTTTTCATGTAAGTAGTTTGCTCGGGGAGGGCAAGAATGAAAATAGAAAGAATCCTTATAAGGTTACTGCAATCTTGGAGAGAGAGGATGGCCCCATGTACTAGAGAGGCTAGAGAAGTAGTGATGGAGGGCATGAGAAATACTAGGTTTGAAAATAAAGAAGAGACCTAAGGAAAGAATTGGATGTGTGATAGGAGAAAAAGTGAACGGTCAAGCATGACTCAGAATTTTTGCAAAGCTTCCACTTTGTGTGAATTGTGGTGTCATTTACTGCAATAACGAAGGAGAAGCTTTTGTGGGTGTAGGTGAAATGATGACTACCATTCTGGAAGGGTTAAATTTGATGCTAGAAGCTAAGGAGGAAAAATCAGTAATGGGGAATGTGGGGTCCCAGATGCTAGGTGGAGAAAACTTCACAGTGCCTAATGCTGAGGATTGCAGGAGCCAATCAAAACAGAAAATCAAGCTTTAAATTTGATAAGAAGGAGGCATTTAATAACCTTGAGAAAGTAGGGTCAGTGATCTGATGGGAAAAATAGTCATAGTGGAGAGTGTCAAGGAGGGTATGGGAACTGTGGAACTGGGACACCAAGCATAACCAACTTTGAGAAATTTCTCTTCAGGGGAGCAGATAAATGGGTGGGTGCTGGTGATGGGAATCCAAAGAGGTAATTTTGTTATTTTTTATAATGAGAGATATTAAATGAGAGATATTAATGAGAGGACCTCTCATTTAGAAAAAAATGGTGGTGCAGAAAGAGATTGAGATAGGAGAATTTCTCAAGTGAAGTCTGTGATTATGTGAGGATGAGATCCACCATCTAAGTGAAGATGTTGCTATGAGATGTGGTTTCTCCATGGTAATGGAAGGGAGGAAATGATATGGGAACAGTAGAACTGGGAGGTATTCTCTCTCGATTGCTTTGATTTTTATTAGTGGAATAATAGTGAGGCTATATATAGCTGAAGTGAGTGACAAAGCAGTGAAAAATAGAAGGCATACCCCACAGTCATGTGGATAGTACATATTTCTTAATAAAATGCTTTTGGCTAATGTTTGTATCAGAAAAATTTATATTTGCATAACTGAATATTTTGCTTTGTTTTTGTTGTTTTACCCAACTAACTTATTTTGAACACGTTCAAATGTAAGGAAAAGTTAAAAGAATGATAAAAGGAGCAGCTGTATATCCATCCATTCAGAGACTCGCTAATGTTTTATCACCTTTGCTTTCTCTCTCTCTGCCCTTCTCTTTACACACACACACACACACACACACACACACCCTTTTTTTTTTTGGTACTTTTGAATAGGAAATTGAAAACATCATGACACTTCACCCCTAAATAATGATTCTCCAAGCATGAAGGTATTCTTCTGCAAAACCACAATACCATGATCACACTTAAGAAACTAATAATGTTGTACTCTCATCTCTTATCCTAGCTAAATTCAAATTTTTCTCAATATGCTGTAATCTGATGGCATGTGCCTTAAGGAACTGGGGTTTTTGAGGAAATAAATAGAGAATGGTTTGGAAGTGGCAGTGAGGATCAAGGAAGGTGATAATTAGAAGTTTGTATCTTTATCGATCTATCCATCCATCCATCCATCCACATAAATATGACAACAAAGAATTCATTGTGAATTGCTGATTCAAAATACAGGAATAAATATATGGGAAATTTAAAGTGTCCTTAGGAAGGAGGTAACCACATGTGTGAAAATTATCTAGAGCATTTCCAGACTATTGGATTGCATTGACTAGTACAAATGTTGAAGTCGTTTTGGACAAACATAATTTTGTCAAATTTTCATTTTGCGAAAAGAACAGGCATATGAAACAAATCAACAACAAAGATAGTTTATTTTGTCTATTATATTCATGACATCCTGTAAAACAGCAACATTTAAATGCCAAAAAATAGAAAGTATATATTCTCAGGATAATTAAAGATAATTTTGAGGGTGTTTTGTTGTTGTTGTGGTAGTGTCTTTATTTTCTTCATTTGTGTTTGGATCTGTGAAAATTATATTGCTGACTAGTGTTCCAAAAGTACACATGCAGAGAATTTTCTGGAAGTGGGGCCCAAGAATCTTTCTCTCTCTCTCTCTTCCTCTTTCTGTGTGTGTGCATGTATTTTAATGAAAAGCTTACCAGGTTAACCTGATGATCAGTCAGGCTTGGGAATGGGATTGTGAGTATTGCTGGCACCAGTTCCTTGGTTACCCCGTGGGGACAGTGGAAGAAAAGCTCTTGTTTGGTCCTGTCTATTTTTATGCCAGAGATCCTATTTGGAGAGAGGGACTGGGAAAGCCTCTATCTCTTGCTTAACTTTAACTTCCATGAGAACCATCCAGTTCCTGTGCTGGCCTTTGGTTACTATCAACCTAGCAGCCAAGCAGGCCCTAGCAGTGTGGCCACTACTGCAGCATTAATTTGAGCATGAGGCTGAACCTGTCACGTAAGGGTTGGACTGTGACTGCAGAATGATGCCTTCTCTCACAGTAGAAGTCAGTTTGTTGTTATGGGGAGGAGTGCTCTGAAAATATTTCTTGACTTCTCTGAAATTTTTAACTAAGTTACTGAATCAGAATCAGACAACTATTTATTTTTTACCGTAACTTTTTTGTGTCTGTGTGGCATGTACAAATACATGATATATGATATCAAAACCAAAATTTTGTAGAGCAGTGTTTTATGACATCTTGAATAGCAGCCTATCCCTCGCTGCTTTTTAAAAGTGAAATCTTAATGGGAAGTGCAGTTAAAAAGAAGAAAATGGACATTTTGGTTGCTTCTAGGTTTTTTTTTTGAGACAGAGTTTTGCTCTGTTCCCCGGGTTGGAGTGCAGTGGTGCGATCTCGGCTCACTGCAACCTCTGCCTCCCAGGTTCAGGCAATTCTCCTGCCTCCACCTCCTGGAACTACAGACATGTGCCACCATGCCTGGTTAATTTTTGTATTTTTAGTAGAGATGGGGTTTTGCCATGTTGGCCATGCTGATCTCAAACTCCTAACCTCAGGTGATCCCCCTGCCTTGGCCTCCCAAAGTGCTGCAAAGACAGGCGTGAGCCACCAAACTTGACCGGCTTCTAGGTTTTTTGTTTTTCCTTTTTTTTTTTCATTATAAACAGTGCTACATTAAATTTACTTCATATATATGCTTTTACTGTTATAGATTCCTATATCTGGGATTACAGTCAACAGTTATGTGTTTTCAAAATTATAATAGATATTTCGAGATAAGAGTATTATCCAAATGTGGTGTAGAATTCCAGTCATAAGATTATTTTCATTATTGCTTATATTCCACAGCATTAGCACGAAGTGTATGAGATTTTATCTGAATTTTAAAGCATGCAATTCATTGTGGAAAGTTATCACGTGCCTTTAAATATTAAGAGCTAAAACTTGACATTGAATACATTAACATTTGTTTATTTGGGGGAATGGTTTTTCCTTTGTAGATCGCTACTCAAAAAAGTAGGTTGTCTGAAAGTCAAGAAAAAGCTATGAACCTAAAGAAAGACTTGGCAGAGATGCAGGAATGGATGACCCAGGCCGAGGAAGAATACCTGGAGCGGGATTTTGAGTACAAGTCACCAGAAGAGCTTGAGAGTGCTGTGGAAGAGATGAAGGTGAGGTGGGGACAACCAGTGCCAACAGACTTCATGCCTCCCTCCTCCCTTTAAAACCAGCCCATCAATTGTCTCTCCAACTGTCAAGCACTGTGTGCACATAGCATCTTTCACAGTAGGTTTTTGAATTAAAAAAGTGTAACAGGGTAGCTGCTCTGATTTTAGCAGAGGAAGGAAGCCAGGAGTCCATGTGTGTGGCTTGGCCCATGAGTTGAGTCCATGAGGGCCTGTGAGACAGGCTCTTAAGTTAGACCTTTGGGAGGCTACAGAGAATGACTTAAAACCCTCTGGTAGTGGGCGTGAGGAAGAATCATCATTTTTTTAAATTGGGGTAAATACATACAACATTGGCCATTTTAATTTTTAAGTGCACGATCCAGTGGCATTAATTGCATTCATCACTATTTCCAAAAATTTTCATGAAGAATTATTCTTTGCAAGGGGAACAAAAGAGACCTCCCAAGTTGTCTGAGGTTTGTTATTATCTTCCTTGTACTGATCTTTCAGGTAATACGGCACATGTGAACACCGACGTTTCATTAGAGCAGGTAGGAGTAGCTGTAGGAATGCATCAAGGGAGTTCTTATTAGTTGGATTCACTGGATACATTTCCTGTAAATTTGTACTCCTGTGTTGATAGTCTTGAACACTCTCTTTTTATATATAATAAAAGAACTGGGCATCATTCCCAAATTTCTAACACAGCTTCAACTGTCCTTGAATGTTCAAGCCAAAGGAGATTGTGTTTTCAAAGCTTTTTTTCCCTATAAGCTTAAGCAACACAGTGACTGTTTTACCTCAAAGTTAACTTGCCTAGAAGTATAACTAAAGCAAAAATCTCTGTGCAGAGTTTTTTTCAAAAAAGGGATTATGTGACATTCATGCATTATTATACATGAATCAAAGTGAATATGACAGGAGACTTGTAAGTGCAGCTCTTTTGAAAGATTTAAAATACTCACTACACAGGTATTTTAAAATAGGCTACAATGTTAAGAATTGTCTCATTTATTATCTTTCTTTACACTATTGGCATTGTAGTTCTTTGGATTTTAAAAGTTGCTATAGATGAGATTTGCGAAAATGATATTTAAATATTTGATTGGGCAACATTTTATTTATTTTTATTCTTTCAAACAGCCATCTTTAAGACTTACAAAACCGCTACACCTAATTACTTTCCCCCAAAGTAAGGAAGTTCAAAACTGTTAAACAGCAGAGAAAAGTAAAGGGGAAAGTGAAAGACTGTTTTATTTTATTTATTGCCATTAAAATAATGGCATAAACCGCAATTACGTTTACACCAGCCTAATAGGTTGATTTTCCTGAATGTCAGATTGTTTATCTTGAGCACTGAGAAACAGCTATTTCTGGATCAGTCTCAGTCTAACTTTATCATTGAAATGCTATTAATTAGCAGAAGGATACATGTACCTGTGTTCTAGAATTTTTAAAAAAGTTTAAATTATTTAGAGAACTTTTAAAGATACTTCTACCATAGTGTACCTCAATTTTTGTGAAAGTGTATTTATTGCAGTGTAATCTGCTCAGCCCTCCAGTGATAATTAAAATTCACTCACTTAAATTCTGGTCTTGGACCCAGACTTTGAAAATGCTTCATGTCAGTAAACATAATTGGGATAACTTATGTTAACGCTGCTGTTATGAAATGAAAACATTTGTGGGAGCTGAGTACATTGGATGCATGAGTGAAATTTTAGAGTTAGCATTCTTATTTCAAAAACACTCACTGGGCTGGGTGCAGTGGCTCATGCCTGTAATCCCAGCACTTTGGGAGTCTGAGGTGGGTGGATCACCTGAGGTCAGGAGTTTGAGACCAGCCCGGCCAACATGGTGAAGCCTCGTCTCTACTAAAAATATGAAAATTAGATAGGCGTAGTGGTGGGCGCCTGTAATCCCAGCTACTCGGGAGGCTGAAGCAGGAGAATTTCTTGAACTGGGAGGCAAAGGTTGCAGTGAGCAAGACTCCATCTCAAAAACAAAAACAAAACCCCACAAAGAACCATTCACTGTTACCTATATAATGTAGTGTTTTGACAGTTAGAATCATCCAGATGTTTTAACTTTGGTTTAATTGTTGAAAAAAAAAAAAAAAAGAAAAGAAATTGGTTACTGAGAAAGGGAGACATTTTTCAAGTTCATCCATCCTTTCTTGGAACAGAGGGCAAAAGAGGATGTGTTGCAGAAGGAGGTGAGAGTGAAGATTCTCAAGGACAACATCAAGTTATTAGCTGCCAAGGTGCCCTCTGGTGGCCAGGAGTTGACGTCTGAGCTGAATGTTGTGCTGGAGAATTACCAACTTCTTTGTAACAGAATTCGAGGAAAGTGCCACACACTAGAGGTACATTATTATTATCATTATTATTATTATTATTATTTTTCAGTGATGTATTTCTGAGATCCAAACTCTGTAATGTTTTGACCATTTTCAAATCTTGGAGAAAACTTCACTTTTCTTTCAAATTCTGGATCACAAAGGAAAATAGTTCTTGGGAAATAGTTTGATAAAATGAAAGAGGGGTTAAAATAGGAGATCAAAATCTGTCCCTAATTATCAGAAGGTTCTTGGGCAAGTCATTTTATGTCTTCAAACTTTACTTTATTTATATGTGCAATCCAGGTTTTCATGTAGCAGATGATCTGTAGGGCCTGTTCCAGTCCAAAAACTGCAGAGCACATTGCAAGCCTCTCTTTTGTTTTGTTTAGTCTTGTCTGGTTGAGTACACAGAGAGGAATTATTTTCTTTTGAGTGGTATTAAAGTTCGAGAGTCATCTGAAGGAAAAATAGTACTTAAATATGTGACTGTTTTACTGGGCCTTAGATAAAACACCCCCCTTTTTTTTTTCTTCCTGGCCATTACATGTAAAATGTAGATGATTCTATGAAATTTTTTTAAACTAACAGTAAGGTTTTGCTTGTTTGTTTTTATAGTAGTATGACTTTTGTTATTGCTTGTTGGAAGATTTAAGAAGGCTTTCAATTTACAACAGTTTAATTTACATTCAATTTAATGTAAAACAAATATTTGTATCGTGGTAAATCCTGAAATGGTAAAAAATGGCAACTGCAATATTTAACCTAAATTCATTCATTACTTTGATCATTCATTCATTTGTAAATTCATTCATTGCTTGTTCTAAACCAATTTTGTGCTAAAGTAAATATGTATCATTGAGGCAAGTTAGTAAGAAAGCTACTTGTTTTGGGATCCGTCTGCTTCTTGGGAGTGATCTTCTTTGAGTCATCTGTGCTTTCCCATTAGAAAAGAGGTCATGCTTGCAACTGAGCAGATTTTGGTCTGCTTTTGCTTGTAGAAATAGGGGAATAGAAACTCTTTTCTTTTATTCTAATTCAGTGGTTGGCAAATCATGACTGAGGATTTTGTTTTGTTTTGTTTGAGACAGGGTCTTGCTCTGTCACCTGTGCTGGAGTGCAGTAGTGTGATCACAGCTCATTGTAACCTCAGTCTCCTGGGCTCAAGTGACCCTCCTGTCCCCGCTTCCTGAGTAGCTATGAATACAGCCTTGCAACGCCACACCTGGCTAATTATTTTTTAATGTTTTCATAGAGATGGGGGTCTCGCTATGTTGCCCAAGCTCGTGTTGAACTCTTGGGCTCAAGCCATCCTCCTGCCGTGGCCTACCAAAGTGCTGGGATTATGGGCATGAGCCACTGCACCTGGACTGGCTGAGGGTTTAAATCTAACTTGTAGGTTGGTTTTTGGATACCTGGTTAACTAAGAGTAGTTTATACATTTCTCAGGGGTTGTACAACACATACCCCCCTCCAAGAAGAATCTGTGATGGGAACCAAATGTGTCCCCCAAATCTAAAATATTTACTGTCTGGCCCTTTGTAGAAAAATGTACTGCCCCCGATCTGGTAAGCATACTTCACATGGAGTATGGACCAGCAGGTGCCTTCACTCATTTATGTAGACCAGCAGATGCCTGCACTCATTTAGTACATTCAAGATGACAAGCCCAGGAGGCATCCAGCTGAATTCTTTCTCCTAAACTTACCACTCAAATAAGTTCCTCTTATAAGGGATTATAAATTTCTAAATGTATCCACCCACTACACAACCCCTGGGTCTCTGCTCTGGAAACCTTAGAGGGGAATGAGTGATCAAAACCAATATAGTAAGAACAGTGTAACTCCAGTTTTGGTAAAATGTGGCCCTCTTCTTATATTGATATGGCCTCATGAATTTAGAAAAAAAGTTGGGAAGGCTATATTGCAAACTTTTACATCAGTTAGCTCTGAGTTGGAATTGGGTGGGGCCCAGGAGATTTCAATATTCTATGAGATAATTTTTTTAAAATTTACAGTTGTGAGTAATTTTTTTCTTTCGTTAAAAAAACAATTTTTTTTTTTTTTTTTTTGAGACAGAGTTTCACTCTTGTTGCCCAGGCTGGAGGGCAGTGGTATGGCCTGGGCTCACTGGAACCTCCACCTCTCAGGTTCAAGCAATTCTCCTGCCTCAGCCTCCTGAGTAGCTGGGATTACAGGCACCTGCCACCACACCCAGCTAATTTTGTATTTTAGTAGAGATAGGGTTTCACCATGTTGGCCAGGCTAGTTTTGAACTCCTGACCTCAGGTGATCCACCTGCCTTGGCCTCCCAAAATGCTGGGATTACAGGTGTGAACTTGGCCTTTAAAAAACAAACTAAATAATGTTTCTCTCCTGTTTTTCCTACTAACTATATAGTTGTATTTTTGACATTTAAATCAGATCGTGGAATTTATTTTGAAGAGTGAGGCAGCCTCTTGCCCACTCTTTGCTCCACACCCCTCACCAATTGGTCTAATATGATTTTTTTTGGATTATTTTATTTTATTTTTGAAGTTTCAACTCCATCAGTTTTTGAATTCCTAGATATACTCACATTCAAATGAAATTATTAGTGATTAAAGAGAATGTGTAGCACTAGATACACGATGTGTGAAATGGCTTTTTGTCTAATTTAAACTTTTTCATGCTTTAGGAGGTCTGGTCTTGTTGGATTGAACTGCTTCACTATTTGGATCTTGAAACCACCTGGTTAAACACTTTGGAAGAGCGGATGAAGAGCACAGAGGTCCTGCCTGAGAAGACGGACGCTGTCGACAAAGCCCTGGAGGTTGGAACCCATGATCTCCATGGCATTTCTCTTTGTTGTGATGAGGCCACACGTGTATTACAATGAGGAATGT
Source organism: Rhinopithecus bieti (assembly GCF_001698545.2). Taxonomy (NCBI): domain Eukaryota; kingdom Metazoa; phylum Chordata; class Mammalia; order Primates; family Cercopithecidae; genus Rhinopithecus; species Rhinopithecus bieti. The sequence continues at coordinate 307,777 of NW_016813984.1, forward strand.
AATGCTTTACACAGGCAAATGCATTTGCTTCCTCAGTCGTTTTCAATGTCACTTGCATTTTCTTTCATAGCCTGAAGTGTTTATGCAATCATGTGTATTTAGATTATTGGTGACCCACTATATCAGCCTCAAGATGTGGTTAACTGTTTCACAATTCATAAATTTTAGACATGTTGAAGCACTCTAGTGGTTTTCCAGTTTATTTTACTAGGCCCTGGACAAAGCTCTGCCATATGTTATTAGGACAACTGCTCTCTTGTTTTGTCAACAAGTTATTTTTACTCACTAAATACAGCACTGACGGTTTACAGGGGCTTCCTGTCTCTTACCTTCAGTTGTTAGAAGTTAAAAGACAGTGGTTGAGGCATGGGATCTTGTCGTAGGAGCTTATCTTCAAGCCTGGACTTTGAACTCGTTGAGGACAGGAAATGTACCCGATACCTTGTTATTCCTCTGTTCCCACCACAGTGTGTAGCACACGTTAATTTAATAACCGTTTCTTAAATGAAATACAATGCAAAGGGGGTGGGTCTGCTTAACAAAAAAAGAAATGGGAAAGGGTAGATATGCTTTTAAAAATGTCTTGGTACCATGTGGGAACTGAGTGGACAAATGGGTTGAAGGTCAGAAATGAGTAAAATGTGGCACTTACATTCTAGGAGATGGATGCTGTGCTAGAGAAAAGATGTCACTTCTCAAATACAGCAGAGTGAGAGACAGAGTGAATGAAAAATATGAAAACTTAATTTTTGTTTTCCTAATGTAAGAGTGAATACGTGTACATGCTAGAAATATGGAAAATAAAGAAAAGTATAAAGCAAACTCTAAGATAAACATTTTAAAATGGTTTGTAGATTTCTTCCTAACTACTGTCTTTTATGTATGCATACTAGACGGTAGTATATTGGATCAAAGGGTTTGGGATCTTTTATTTACTTTTTTTTTTTTTTTATTTGAGACAGAATCTCTCTATGTTGACCAGGCTAGAGTGCAATTGTGTGATTTTGGCTCACTGCAACCTCCGCCTCCTGAGTTCAAGCAATTCTCGTGCCTCAGCCTCCTGAGTAGCTGGGATCACAGGCGTGTGCCACCACCCCAGCTAGTTTTGTATTTTTAGTAGGGACGGGGTTTTACCATGTTGGCCAAGCTGTTCTCAAACTCCTGACCTCAAGTGATCCGCCTTCCTCGGCCTCCCAAAGTGCTAGGATTAGAGGTGTGAGCCATCGCGCTTGGCCAGGCTTTGGGGTCTTAAAGGCTTTAGAGCCATGTTGGTATCTTAGCTCTTCTTTTGACTGTGTGTATGTTATTTAATATATTTGACTGTGTGTATGTTAGGCAAGTTGTTTAACCTTTCTGAGCTTCAGTTTTCCCATCTGTAAACTGGGAATGCTATTTAGCCCATATGGTTTATTAGATTTGTGTATATAAAAAGTGTTTATATAAAACAATGCCTCTTATTCTGCATATATTATAGGAAAATGAGTACTTATTTTTAGTAACATAATTAATAAAAGTTGAGATAATTTTGTTTGCATAGTGCTGTCTCCACCTTTAAACTTTGTTTCATATCATAAGCATTTCCTTGTATAATTAATAATTATTTTTAACTTTTTATTATTCATTTATTTATTGTTTAGAGACATGGTCTCGCTCTGTTGCCCAGGCTGGATTCCAGTGGTATGATAGCTCACTGCAACCTTGAACTCCTGGGCTCAAGTGATCCTCCTGTCTCACCCTCCCATAATTAATAATCGTTGAAATTGTTTTTGTGAAATTATATCACATGTGCTAATTGCTCATTTTTATGCATTTTTTAATACCATGATGGATATTTTGTGAATTAGTAATTTACTTAATTTTGGTCCTGTTCCTTAGGTAGATTTTTAGAAAATAGAATTACTTGTTTAACAAATAGACATTTTGAGGATCCTTGATACCTTTTGCCTTAGTAAATGCATTATTATTTTTTTCCCCATCTCCATTCCAGTCTCTGGAATCTGTTCTGCGCCACCCGGCAGATAATCGCACTCAGATTCGAGAACTTGGCCAGACTCTGATCGATGGGGGGATCCTGGATGATATAATCAGTGAGAAACTGGAGGCTTTCAATAGCCGATATGAAGATCTAAGTCACCTGGTGAGAGTTGGGACATGCATGGGTGTTGATTAGGTATTGATGAAGTGGAGCTGGCCCTAAGCTCCATATCACAGGGCTTTAATGTTGGGGAAATCTTTAATGTTGGTTAAAGTTGGTAACCAGTGCTCACAGGGGCATTGAGGGTATTGAAATACTCACTAGGGAAGAATAGATCTAACACTCTAAGGCAGAATTTGATGATTAAAAAATTATTTTTGAGATGATTTCTACTTGTAAACTATTTAATTTTCATTAAGGATCATATGATAGCTGTATATAAGAACAGCAACTCATACTATCCTAGTAAATATTAGGGCCATGATATTTGACGTAAGCTGCAAAGCCATAGTCTCTTAGTTCATGTCTAGGTTTTAACATACGTATTTGTATCACAAATTAGAGAAAGAGCACTTCTTTTATAGGAAGGTTGGGTATGAATATTAGGTGCTTCCAAACACATATTAAATGATAACTGTGGATGTTCAGCCCACCAATAACATCAAGCTTAAACCAAAAGTGCAGTAAATAGTAGTTCGGTATGTATGTACACCTATAGAATTTGTTTTAGGCTTTGGAAAAAAAGAGACTCTGATGTTTATGTATTAATAGACATTTTTCTTATGTTTTATATTCTTATTGGCAGACATTGCTGATTCCTAAAAATGCTTTAAAATTATAATAAATAGCAAATTTTATCTTCTGTTTCATACATCTTTTGGGAAACCTTTACATTTTGTATTTCGACATTGTATATAGAAAGAAGTAATAATTAGTAATTCAGCTGCATGGTACATATGATCCTAGTGGGACATTTTCACTGTTATCATTAGTAATTATTATTTATTTATAAAGAAGGCTAAAGTTTTGGACAAAAGCTTTTATAGTCTTTTCTTAATGGCCAGAATATATATATGCTACTGTATCTATTTGTGTTGGGCAACTAATGATTCAATTTGTCCTCTGTGCAGGCAGAGAGCAAGCAGATTTCTTTGGAAAAGCAACTCCAGGTCCTGCGGGAAACTGACCAGATGCTTCAAGTCTTGCAAGAGAGCTTGGGGGAGCTGGACCAACAGCTCACCACGTACCTGACTGACAGGATAGATGCTTTCCAAGTTCCACAGGAAGCTCAGGTATTGCCATGTATTTGAGGGCTTCTGAGCTGTAAAGAGAGCTTATGTAGTTGCCTCCTCAACTATAAGAGAACCCCTCCTACCATCCAAAACCGAGAGTCAATGGGAAAGATTGACTTACTTACAGGGCAGCATTTGGGTTTTGGAGTTCTCTTGCTTTCTGTGTGAGACTCTGGCAAAAGTCCTATATATTTAATTAAATTAAATTTATTTATATATTTATTTGAGACAGAGTCTTACTATGTCACCCAGGCTGGAGTGCAGTGGCACGGTCTTGGCTCCTTGCAACCTCTGCCTCCTGGGTTCAAGTGATTCTCCTGCCTCAGCCTCCCAAATAACTGGGACTACAAGTGTGCGCCACCAGGCCTAGCTAATTTTTTGTGTTTTTAGTAGGGATGGGGTTTCGCAATATTGGCCGGGCTGGTCTTGAACTCCTGACCTCAAGTGATCTGCCTGCCTCGGCCTCCCAATAATTTTTGTATTTTTAGTAGAGACAGGATTTTGCCATACTGGCCAGGCCAGTCTTAAACTCCTGACCTCAGGTGATCCCCCTTCCTCGGCCTCCCAAAATACTGGGATTACAGGTGTGAGCCACTGTGCCTGGTTGAAAAGTCCTGTATATTTTAAATTGTAGTTTTCTTAGCTGTGAAGTTGGGACAATTCCTTCCTTATAAACAAGTTGTGAACATTAGAAACGACAAATGCAAAGACCTTAGCATGGGCATCACGTACAATAGTCATACCATGCAGTGGGCCATATTATTATTATGCAAAAAATTATTATTATTATTATTATTTAGACGGATTCTCACTCTGTCACCCAGGCTGGAGTGCAGTGGCATGATCTCAGCTCACTGCGAACTCTGCCCCAGGGGTTCAAGTGATTCTCCTGCCTCAGCCTCCCAAGGAGCTGGGTTTACAGGCACCTGCCACTGTGCCTGGCTAATTTTTGTATTTTTAGTAGAGATGGGGTTTCACCATCTTGGCCAGGCTGATCTTGAACTCTTGACCTCATGATCCACCTGCCTTGGCCTCCCAAAGTGCTGGGATTACAGGCATGAGCCACCGCTCCTGGCCTACAAAAACTTATTAAAGCTTCTGTGGAGGTCAACATTATGTAAAATACAATATCATGTATGACACAACGATATAGAACTTTTGTATTGTCTCTTTTTATACTTAAGAAAACAAAAGGACATCCTCTCCCCTTTCCAATCTCTTTGTAGAAAATTCAAGCAGAGATCTCAGCCCATGAGCTAACCCTAGAGGAGTTGAGAAGAAATATGCGTTCTCAGCCCCCGACTTCCCCAGAGAGTAGGACTGCCAGAGGAGGAAGTCAGATGGATGTGCTACAGGTAAAGAGGGCCAGGAGCTTCCTTTTACTTTTCAACATGTTGGGAATTTTTTTTTTAAAAAAGAGAAAGAATTGATTACTTGGGCACCATTGATATTCTTTATGATGTAAACCATGGGATGGGAGTGATGTATTGAAGGTTGCATCCCAGGACAGCAGAAACAAATTGTTGCATGGATGGAAAAATATTAAATCTGATTTTGATAATTGAGTTGAGAAACAGGAGAGTGAGCCAGATTTAGAAGTTAGCTTTATATAGACTTTTTCTTTAATGCAGAGACTCTGTCAGTATTGTGTGGCTGATAATGTGGGCAGGCTGAGCATGAATTGGATGCAGCATCATTTAGTTCTTTCATGGTCGATGTGACATTGACTTTCACTCTGAATTTGTGATGAAGGGCATTTTGAGTTCTAGGTTCCTGAACGATCTTTTTGAACATGAAGTTTTAGTTCCAGTGAGGTCAGCTTTATCTAAATTTCTTATCCAAATCCATTACTTCTGAGATTGAGACACTGAGTGTTGTAATTTTTGACACTGGGCTATGCAGTTCACTTAGGCGATAGGGTATCCTCACCAAGTTTCATTAGGATTTTTTTTTTGGTCATATTACTGAATTTTTTTTTTTTTTTTTTTTTTTTTTTTTGGTGCTTTATGGTACAAATTTTTAGTAGTATGTGTTATGCTCATGATGAGAGAGATAATCATCCTGATGGGAATTGCATATTTTCATTTCTGCAAACAGAGGAAACTCCGAGAGGTGTCCACAAAGTTCCAGCTTTTCCAGAAGCCTGCTAACTTTGAACAGCGCATGCTAGACTGCAAGCGTGTGCTGGATGGCGTGAAAGCAGAACTTCATGTTCTGGATGTGAAGGACGTAGACCCTGATGTCATACAGACCCACCTGGACAAGTGTATGGTGAGGCTGTTGGGTGATTGGCACATGCAGTGGCTTTTTCAACAGCTGTTATGGCTTGGTCTAGCAAGTACATGCCTAGTGTGTCCAGTGATCACTAGTCTAGAGTGTGCTAAACATAAAGACTGATGATGGAAAACATGTTAAAAAATAAGAAGTGTGATCTTTCCCTCCAAAGACATTAGAAGAGATAAGAGAGATAGTGGAGGAAACTACAATAGACATGTATATAACATGATGGCAAAAAAAAACCAAAGCAAAAGAAACAAAAACCAAAGCAAAACAAAAACCAAACTTAATCACCATGTGAAGTTAGGAAGGCTTCAGCAGAATGTGACTAATAAGCAAAGTTTTCAAGGATAAATTTGAGTTAGCTAGAAGAACCATACTTACAATGGATATCATAAAAATTCCATTTTCTAGGAAAATAGAAGTTCAAATAGAAATTTAAACCTTAAGATAGGAAAGAAGAAATGATATATAAGGCCTTATTACTTTTTTAGTCTTGAACTTTATAATTCAATTGAATAGAAATTTAAAAATAAAGTAGCTAAAGGGACACAATCTTAGAATTAGTGTTCTGCTTGAGAATCACAAAACTTAAGATGAGACTCTTTAGTATAGGAGAGGTATAGGGTCAGTTCTTTGTGCTTTTCAAAACAAAGAATAACTTTTAATATATATGTGCATGTATATAAGTATTTATTTGATTATTGTGACATAATGGTAATCAGAGAAAGTGCTGTCCTTGACTTCATGGAACATAGTTCAGGGGTCTGTTACATGACAGCATCCTGTGAGATGTTGAAATGATGATGTATGGTGTCAAGAGAAGCTGTTTAGAATAAAGCTTTTTGGTTTCAGGTAACTAGGATGACGACAGCTCTGAATTTGACCTACAGAACTCCGATTTCTTTTTTTGTATTTAAATTTATTTTAATTTTTAATTTTTGAAGACTTTTAGGTTCAGGAAGTACATGTGCACATTTGATACATGGATATATTGTATGATGCTGAGGTTTGGGCTTTGACTGAACCCATCACCCAAATAATAAATGTAGTACCCAATTGGTAGTTTTTCAGCTTTTGCCCCTTTTCTCCTTCCCATCTTTTGGAGTCCCAGTGTCTTTGCTTTTCATCTTTATGTGCAAGTGTACCCATCGTTTAACTCCCACTTATAAGTGAGAACATGTAGTATTTGGTTTTCTGTTCCTACGTTAATTTACTTAGGATAATGGCCTTGAGCTGCATCCGTGCTGCTGCAAAGGACGTGATTTCATTTTTTCTGGCTGTGTAGTATTCCGTGGTGTATTTGTACACATTTTCTTTATCCATTCCCCCATTGATGGGCACCTAGGTTGATGACAAGTCTTTGCTATTGTGAGTAGTGGTGTGATAAACATGGGAGTGCATATGTCTTTTTGGTAGAACAGTTATTCTCCTTTACATATATACCCAGTAATAGTATTTCTGGGTTGAATAATAATTCTATGTTTAGTTCTTTGAGATATTTCCAAACTGCTTTCCCCAGGGGCTGAACTGATTTACAGTCATACCAGCAGCGTATGGTGTTCCCTTTTCTCTGCAGCCTTGCCAGCATCTGTTGTTTTTTGACTCTTTACTGATAGTCATTCTGTATGAGACAGTGTCTTATTGTGGTTTTGATTTGCCTCAGAAATCTGTTTACTTATAATCATATACATCTTGATATATCGAGTTTTGTATTTTTTATTATACAAATAATATATGCTCATTGTGGTAGACTTAGTACTTCCGAGAAATAGGAATAAATGTTAACAATTCCAAATCCAACAGACAGCAGTAGCCGGTATTGGCTTTTTTTAGTCATAACATGCAAGATTTTTTTAAATGTAGTTTTAATTGTGATAAACATTCTGTTTTTAGTCCTAATGTTTTCCCATTTTATGTAGCAAAAATGTTTATATTATCAAGTACTTTCATAAACATTTAAAACATTTGTCTGAGATTTTAAAAGAAGGAGCATCAACTCTATTAGTTTATTTTCTTAGATTTGAAGAAGTTATTACAAGCTTGATTTCATTTGACTCGACCTTCAGACCAAATCTGAGAAAGATGATGGCCTCTGATCACCATAGTTAGGTCTTGGCTGTCAGTCTGCGTAAGCTGCGTTCTGACATGATGCCAGTTGGCAAGTTGTCACCACAGTGTGTAATTTGTCTTTTTCTTTGTTTGTTTTAAAGAAACTGTATAAAACTTTGAGTGAAGTCAAACTTGAAGTGGAAACTGTAATTAAAACAGGAAGACATATTGTCCAGAAACAGCAAACGGACAACCCAAAAGGGATGGATGAGCAGCTGACTTCCCTGAAGGTCCTTTACAATGACCTGGGCGCACAGGTAAGGAGAGCAGTCCCACAACTCATTCCTCTCTCTCTCTCTCTCTCACTCGCTGTCTCCCTGTCTCTCTTTCTCTCTCATGTATTTTTAAATTTCACTTTTTGGAAAATGCTTGTTTGAAAATTATGAGTTTCATATGTGTTTTCAATTTATTGTAATAATTTTTGTTATATTTCTTTAAATGTACGTACTAATATTACAGTGATTCATAGTTACACAGAAATTTATTTTTGGCTAGGCACAGTGGCTCACGCCTGTAATCCCAGCTCTTTGGGAGGCCGAGGCGGGTAATGGCTTGAGCCCAGGGGTTTGAGACCAGCCTGGGCAACATGATGAAACCTTGTCTCTACAAAAAAATACAAATGAAAACCTCCAAAAACAAAACAAATTAAAAAAAAAAAAAAAAAAAGCCATGGTGGTGCATACCTGTAGTCCTAGCTACCTGGGAGGCTGAGGTGGGATGGTTGCTTGAACCTGGCAGGCAGAGGTTGCAGTGAGCTGAGATCACACCACTACACTCCAGCCTAGGCAGCAGAGTGAGACACTCTTTCAAAAATTTTTATTTTTAATATTCAAGCTAATAGTTATACTTTCAATGGCTACCGACATTCCGTAAGTTATTCTAAGGAAACTACAAGTAATATATGTTCATTGTGGTAGACTTAGTACTTCAACGAAATGCAAGGGAAACAATAAATGTTAATAATTCCAAATTTCAATGGATAGCAGTAGCCAGTGTTGGCTTTTTCTCTAGTCATGACATGTAAGGTTTTTCTAAGTGTAATTTTAATTGTGATAAACATTCTGTTTTAGTCCTAATGTTTTCCCATTTCATGTAGGAAAATGGGAAATAATAGTCCCTGTAAAACTCAAGTTATTGTCCTTAGATTTCTAAATAGTCTACTGAGAAATGTTAAAACATCAGGGCTCTAGTAAATAACCAGTGGCAAGAAGTTCGCATTAATCTACCAGGGTTTGAAATCCTGCCAAGAAATATCTCTAATTTGGGCATTTTAGTAAATCCATGCAGGAGTTGTTGAACATTTACTGTGAGTGACTGAATCTTTGTCCTGAAACCAGGAGAGCAAAGAATGTGTGGAAGTGTGAAACCTTAATAGGTAATATTGGAAAACCATGTTTGATGGTATTTTGGATCCTTCTTCAGTTAGGAAATATTAACTACTTCCAGTTCAGGTAATATTGAAGTTTCTACATAAGCCCAGAGAAAAACAGCTGAAATTTTGTTTTCAGTTGAAATCAGAATGACTGGTTTATGCTTTTTGATCTTACTTCCGCAAGTTTAGATTGTTGATGTGGTACATTTTGATGCATTACATGTCTGAAACGCATACCTTAGAGCTTCTTTTTGGAATTATACAGCTGGTTATTCATTAAATATTGTTATATTTATTCACTGGGCATTTTATGAATGGAATGGCATTGCTGGTTTTTGCACTATTTCTCCAATTGTGACTATAATTTTAGTATTAATTGATTTTATCATTTAAAGTTTCACTCAATTGAGACTTTACTCTGTGTTGGGAATTATACAGTGTGGAGAGTGTGAGGAAAAGAGACAGTGAGGAAAAAGGAGACAGTGAGGAAAAAGATAAATTATCTCTTTGTCTAATGGAACTTAGGGTAGTGAAAGAGGAAAATATTGAGTAGTTACATGAAATGATGTTACAGTATCAGTCTGAAGAGTTATGAAGAATGTAAATGGTTCTTTAACAGTATAGGTAAAGAGGGATTTCACCCAGTCTTGGGTTAGGAAGGCTTCCCTGAGGAGGTGATGCATAAGCTGAGATTCAAAGTCTGGGTAGGAGTAACCTGGGTGAAACTAGAGGAGATTTCAAGACTGATAAAACAGTATATATAAAGGCTGTAAGGCAGGAGGCAGTGTGGCACATTTATGTGGCTAGAACAGAGAGAGCCAGTGTGGGAACATGGTGCTAGGGAGGCAGGATGAGACGAATTCCTGCCAATGTCATAGAGTTTGTGTTACAGATTTAAATCTGTGTCTTAAGCAGTTATTGCACAGTTTTTAGTAGGGAAATCACATACGCAGATATGTCTTTTAAAGGATTACTCGCTACAGTTTGGAAGAGGAATTGGAGAGAGGCTGGAGTGGATGTGAGACCAGTTAGGAAATCATTGCTCTACTCTTGGTGAAAGATGGTCGTACCTTCAACTAGGATGGACAGTGGAGATGGAGTGAAGGAACTGATTTCAGACATATGTAGGAAGTGAAATCAACAGGACTTGGTGCAGAAGAAGCGATGAAGGATGACTCCTTGGTTTCTGGCTTGATGATGTGGATAGTATGGTCATTGAGATGGGTGCTGTAAGAAAAGATAGAGGGCCAGGAGCAGTGGCTCACACCGGTAATCCCAGCACTTTGGGAGGCTGAGGGGGCAGATCACCTGAGGTCAGGAGTTCAAGACCAGCCTGGCCAGCATGGTGGAACCCCGTCTCTACTGAAAATACAAAAATAAATAAATAAAATAAAAAAAAATAACTGGGTGTGGTGGTGTGTGCCTGTAATCCCAGATACTCGGGAGGCTGAGGCAGAAGAATTGCTTGAACCTAGGAGGAAGAATCGCTTGAACCTAGGAGGTAGAAGTTGCAGTGAGTCGAGATCACACCACTGCACTCCAGCCTGGGCAACAAGAGTGAAAATTTCATCAAAAAAAA
>NW_016813984.1:318808-323195 GCF_001698545.2 Rhinopithecus bieti
TTTTTTTTTTTTTTTTTTTTTGGTATGTAGTCTTGCTCTATTGCCCGGGCTGGAGTGCAGTGGTGCAATCTCGGCTCACTGCAACCTCTACCTCCCAGGTTCAAGCAATTCTCCTGCCTCAGCCTCTGGAGTAGCTGGGACTGCAGGTGCATGCCCCAATGCCTGGCTAAATTTTGTATTTAGAAGAGATGGGGTTTCACCGTGTTGCCCAGGCTGGTCGCGAACTCCTGAGCTAAGGCAGTCCGCCCATCCAGCCTCCCAAAGTGCTGGGATTATAGGCATGAGCCACCGCACCTGGCTGGACATGTTGACATTTTAAGTACCTTTGAGAATGTTAATTGGAAATGTCGGGTACTCACATGATTATTCAGGTCTGGAGAATATATCTGGACTGAAGAGGTGGATTTTATGAGTCATCTGCATAGAGGTGGTAATTAAAGTAATCAGGGATGATAGCTTGTCTAGGAACAGGATATAGTGAAAGAAGAGGGCCCTCGACCAGGTCTTAGGAATTATATCACTTAGTAAGAAATCTGAGGAAGATGAGCTTGCAAAAGAAACTAACATAAGTAGCAAGACGTGGTAGGCACACAGGCGAGAGCTAGGTCTGGGAAGCCAGGGATCAGTTGCCACTGGGGTCAGTATTGAACTTAGCAAGGGCAATGTCTGAGGAGTGATGGAGGTAGAAGCCAGAACGGCATGGCTCAATTTAAAGATTGTACCACCCTGGCCTTGGCCTTAACCGGGTTTTTTTTTTTTTTTTTTTTTTTTTTTTGAGATAGAATCTCATTCTGTTGCCAGACTGGAGTGCAGTGGCACAATCTCGGCTCACTGCAACCTCTGACTCCCTGGTTCAAGCAGTTCTACTGCCTCAGCCTCCTGAGTAGCTGCGATTATAGGCATGTGCCCCCACATTTGGATAATTTTTGTATTTTTAGTAGAGACGGGGTTTCACCATGTTGGTCAGGCTGGTCTCGAACTCCTGACATTGTGATCTGCCTGCCTTGGCCTCCCAAAGTGCTGGAATTACAGGCATGACCTACTGCGCCCTGCCGGTCTTAACCTCGTTAAGTTTCGTTTTCGTTATCCATAAAGTAGAAAGAGATTTTGTGAATTTTTATTGCATGCATGTGTAAGATTCCTTAGCACAACACAGAAGCTGCATTAAGAGCTTGGTAAATGTTAGTTAAGTTCATTTGCTTTCTGTCAACAACAATAAGAGCAAAATATTAATAAGATTTAGGATGCATAGTAATGTACTGTATTTTAAGTTTATTTGGTTAATTATAAAACATGTAATTGTGAAAGTGGTGCCATTTTCCCCTCAGATTGCTATAATACAGTATTTTTTAAACAAACTCCTTTGTGGAGAGGATTCTAAGATATCGTCTGTTCAAAATTATAATAGATACTATTTAGTGGTTTTAACTTTGTTTCAGCCCTTTTATGTGTGTTTTCTCACTTAATACTCATAACAGTCTTTCTTTTCTTTTTTTTTTTGAGATGGGGTCTTGCTCTGTTGCCCAGGCTAGAGTGCAGTGGCAGGATCACGCCTCACTGCAGCCCCAGCCTCTAGGGCTCAAGCGATTCTCCCACCTCAGCCTCCTGAGTAGCTGGAACTACAGGCACACATCACCACACTAGATAATTTTTTGTATTTTTTTGTAGAGACAAGGTCTTGTCATGTTTCCCAGGCTGGTCTCAAACTCTTGGACTCAAGAGATTTGCCTGCCTCGGCCTCCCAAAGTGCTGAGATTATAGGCATGAGCCACTGCGCCCATCCTCATACCAATATTTTGAGGGCTACATCTCTACAAATGTCACTTAGGAAATTAATGATAGAGCCAAGATGAAAACCCAGGATTGCCTGGCCCCTAACTACTACAGTATATTGCCTCCTTGCAGAAATGCAAGCTTGGAGGATTCTAAGGTGCTACAGACAAAGGTTATGTATGTCTTGGGGGTTATATATGAATCAGTTTGCATCTTTAGTTAACATCCTGATTCATTCCCATTTATGTTCATTTCCGTCTCACGCTCAGTCTCACCCTGTCTCTCTCTCCATCTCAGGTGACAGAAGGAAAACAGGATCTGGAAAGAGCATCACAGTTGGCCCGGAAAATGAAGAAAGAGGCTGCTTCTCTCTCTGAGTGGCTTTCTGCCACTGAAGCTGAATTGGTGCAGAAGTCCACTTCAGAAGGTCTGCTTGGTGACTTGGATACAGAAATTTCCTGGGCTAAAGTAAGTTGCAGTTCAGATGAAACACCAGCATGATGCCAGTGTAACGTGACATTTGTTCTGGGCGATCTGGGTGGATACCATGACCCTCCATTTCATATTAAGTCTAGCGTTTTCTTTTTTTGCATTGTTTATCCACTTCTCTGTCCTAAGAAAACATATTTTTAAAACAATGATTATATTTTATTTTGTTTATAATTTCTACTTTTAGATTAAGGGGTACATGTATAGGTCTGTTACATGGACATATTGTGTGATGCTGAGGTTTGGGGTATGAATGATCCCATCACCCAGGTAGTGAGCATAGTACCCACTAGGTAGTTTTTCAGCTGATGCCTCCCTCTGTTTCTCTCCCCTCTGCTAGTCCCCATTGTCTATCGTTCCCATCTTTATGGCCATGCATACCCAATGTTTAGCTCCCACTTGTAAGTGAGAACATGTGGCATTTGATTTTCCATTCCTGCATTAATTTACTTAGGATAATGGCCTCCAGCTGCATCCATGTTGCTGCAGAGGAAATTTCATTCTTTTTTATGGCTGTGTAGTATTCCATGGTGTATATGCACCACATTTTCTTTATCCGGTCCACCACTGATGGGCACTTAGGTTGATGACATGTCTTTGCTGTTGTGAATAGTGCTGATGAACATATGAGTGCATGTATCTTTTTGGTAGAACAATTTATTTTCCTTTGCATATATACCCAGTAATCAGATTTCTGGGTCAGTAATCAGAACTCTGTTTGAAGTTCTTGAAGAAATTTCTAAACTGCTTTCCACAGAGGCTGAACTAATATATATTCCCACCAGCATATAAAAGTGTTCATTTTTCTCTACAACCTTGCCAACATCTGTTATTTTTTGACTTTTTAATAATAGCCATTCTGAATGGTGTGAGATGGTTCTTTAATGTTAGTGATGTTGCACATTTTTTTTCATCTGTTGTGGGCTGCTAGTATGTCTTTAGTGAAGTGTCTATTCATTTTCTTTGCCCATTTTTTAATGGGATTATTTGTAAAACAGTTCATTTAATAAGATATTTTTATCTTGATTCCAAAAGCATTACATTCATGGATCATCAAGGCCTTTATAGGTATTATGTTCATATAGTACTTAAAAGCCTAATTCACCACCTTCAAAATCAATGACACATATTTACAGAGTATTTACAAAGAATTGTGCTGACTTTAATTCTTCTTCAATAACATTTTAAAACCAATAACTAACCTTTCTATTGCAAACTTACAGATGTAAAGAACATAGGAATAGAATTTTAAAAAATCATTACATGAGTTTTCTTTAGCTCTATACTTTGAAATCACAGAGATTAGAAAGTTAATTTGCCGGTTCTGGCTTCTGCAGTAGGCAAATTATTTGCAGTAGACAAATAATTGAATGGAACATGAGTGGTTCTTTTAACAAGGCATTCTGTTTTCCTAACTCTTTCCTGAGAAAGAAGCAAGTATACTAGTGGGAAGTGCTGATTATAAATGATCAATACTGTGATCATTTATAATCAATCAATACTGATGTTGATATAAAGCCACAAGTATCAGTTTCACATCCTCTACAGCTCTACACATGTTTGCTGTGGGCCTTGAGGAGAAGGCGCTGAGAGGCTGTGGGATGATACAACTCCTGCTTACTTTGAATGTTCTATGGAGATGACAGCTGGGGGAAATTTAAGATAGTAGACACTGGAAAGACTATTCTCAGTTTAGAAAAAAGCTCATGAACAGCGTGATCATGCCATGAGCTGTGTGAGTGTGACGGAAGTGAAGAAAGGAATGTATGATGGAAATGAACATTGCAAGTCATCGGTATGTTGTGGATGAATGCAAAACAAAGACACCAAACTTTATTTTGTTAAATTTAAGTTTTCAAGGAAATATTATCTCCCTCGTGCAGTACACTTTGAAAATAATTACTTTTTTATTAGTAACATAAGTAATAGAAGATATTTGAATGAAATTTGCCTAGTGTAATAAAAAAAGAAGCAAAATCACCTATAATTAAACAATACTGTTATTTTTTTTCATTTTTTGGGGCACATATCGATGTGCACATGCAAAAGCATGTATTTAAAAATAAATTTTGTTGTAACTAGCATTTATTGACCTTCTTTTAAAAACTTACATCTTTTTTTTTTT
>NW_016813984.1:326310-372430 GCF_001698545.2 Rhinopithecus bieti
ATTGTTATACTTTAAGTTCTGGGCTACATGTGCGGAACGTGCAGGTTTGTTACATAGGTATACATGTGCCATGGTCGTTTGCTGCACCCATCAACCCGTCATCTACATTAGATATTTCTCCTAATGCTATCCCTCCCCTAACCCCCCACCCCCTGACAGGCCCCAGTGTGTGCCGTTCACCTCCCTGTGTCCATGTGTTGTCATTGTTCAACTCCCACTTATGAGTGAGAACATGTGGTGTTTGGTTTTCTGTTCCTGTGTTAGTTTGCTGTGAATGATGGTTTCCAACTTCATCCAGGTCCCTGCAAAGGACATGAACTCACATTTTTAATGGCTACATAATGGCTACATAGTATCCTGTGGTATATATGTGCCACATTTTCTTTATCCAGTCTAACATTGATGGGCATTTGGACTGGTTCCAAGTCTTTGTTATTGTGAATAGTGCTGTAATAAACATATGTGTGCATGTCCTTAGAGTAGAATGATTTATAATCCTTCGCGTATATAGCCAGTAATGGGATTTCTGGGTCAAGTGGTATTTCTGGTTCTAGATCCTTGAAGGATCACCACACTGTCTCCCACAATGGTTGAACTAATTTACAATCCCACCAGCAGCGTAAAAGCATTCCTATTTCTCCATATCCTCTTCAGCATCTGTTGCTTCCTGACTTTTTAATGATCACCATTCTACCTGGCATGAGATGGTATCTCATTGTGGTTTTGATCTGCACTTCTCTAATGACCAGTGATGATGAGCTTTTTTTCATATGTTTGTTGGCCACATAAATGTCTTCTTTTGAGAAGTGCCTGTTCATATCCTTCATCTACTTTTTGATGGGGTTGTTTGTTTTTTTCTTGTAAATTTGTTGAAGTTCCTCGTACATTCTGGATATTAGCCCTTTGTCAGATGGATAGATTGCAAAAATGTTCTCCCATTCTCTAGGTTGCCTGTTCACTATGATGGTACTTTCTTTTGCTCTGCAAAAGCTCTTTAGTTTATAGATCTTATTTGTTAATTTTGGCTTTTGTTGCCTTTGCTTTTGGTGTTTTAATCATGAAGTCTTTGCCCATGCCAGTGTCCTGAATGGTGTTGCCATTTAAGTCTTTAATCCATCTTGAGTTAATTTTTGTATAAGGTGTAAGGAAGGGGTCAGTTTCAGTTTTCTCCTTATGGCCAGCCTGTTTTCCCAACACCCTTTATTAAATAGGGAATCCTTTCCCCATTGCTTGTTTTTGTCAGGTTTGTCAAAGATCAGTGAGTTATAGATGTGTGGTGTTATTTCTGAGGCTTCTGTTCTGTTCCATTGGTCAATATATCTGTTTTGTTACCAGTACTATGCTGTTTTGGTTACTGTAGCCTGATAGTGTAGTTTGAAGTCAGGTAGTGTGATGCCTCCAGCTTTGTTCTTTTTGCTTAGAATTGTCTTGGCTATACGGGCTCTTTTAGTTCCATATGAAATTTAAAGTAGTTGGTTTCTACTTCTGTGAAGAAATTCGATGGTAGCTTGATGAGAATANAATTGTCTTGGCTATACGGGCTCTTTTAGTTCCATATGAAATTTAAAGTAGTTGGTTTCTACTTCTGTGAAGAAATTCGATGGTA
Organism: Rhinopithecus bieti; assembly: GCF_001698545.2. Lineage (NCBI taxonomy): Eukaryota > Metazoa > Chordata > Mammalia > Primates > Cercopithecidae > Rhinopithecus > Rhinopithecus bieti. Next base: position 327,917 of record NW_016813984.1, read on the forward strand.
GCTTGATGAGAATAGCATTGAATCTGAAAATTACTTTGGGCAGTATGGCCATTTTCACGATATTGCTTCTTCCTATCCATTAGCATGGAATGCTTTTCCATTTGTTTGTGTCCTCTCTTATTTCTTTGGGCAGTGGTTTGTAGTTCTCCTTGAAGAGGTCCTTCACATCCCTTGTAAGTTGGATTCCTAGCTATATAATTCTCTTTGTAGCAATTGTGAATGGGAGTTCACTCATGATTTGGCTTTCTGTTTCTCTATTATTGGTGTATAGGAATGCTTGTGATTTTTGCACATTGATTTTGTATCCTGAGACTTTGCTGAAATTGGTTATCAACTTAAGGAGTTTTTGGGCTGAGACAATGGGGTTTTCTAAATACACAATCATGTCATCTGCAAACCGAGACAATTTGACTTTCTCTTCCTGTTTGAATACCCTTTATTTCTTTCCCTTGCCTGATTGCCCTGGTCAAAACTTCCAATACTGTGTAAATAGCAGTGGTGAGAGAGGGCATCTTTGTCTTGTGCCGGTTTTCAAAAGGAATGCTTTCAGCTTTTGCCCATTCAATATGATATTGGCTGTGGGTTTGTCATAAATAGCTCTTAATATTTTGAGATATGTTCAATCAATACCTAGTTTATTGAGTGTTTTTTAGCATTAAGGGGTGTTGAATTTTATTGAAGGCCTTTTCTGCATCTATTGAGATAATCATGTGGTTTGTGTCATTGATTCTGCTTATGTGATGGATTACATTTATTGATTTGCATGTGGATTATGTTAATTGATTTGCGTTGAACTAGCCTTGCATACCAGAGATGAAGCCGACTTGATTGTGTTGGATATGCTTTTTGATATGCTGCTGGATTTGGTTTGCCAGTATGTTATTGAGGATTATCGCATTGATGTTCATCAGGGATACTGGCCTGAAATTTTCTGTTTTTCTGTGGTGTCTCTGCCAGGTTTTGGTATCAGGATGATGCTGGCCTCATAAAATGAGTCAGGGAGGAGTCCTTCTTTTTCTATTGTTTGGAATAGTTTCAGAAGGAATGGTACCAGCTCTTCTCTGTACCTCTGGTAGAATTCAGCTGTGAATCCATCTGATCCTGGGCTTTTTTTTGGTTGGTAGGCTATTAGTTACTGCCTCAATTTCAGAATTTGTTGTTTGTCTATTCAAGGATTCAAATTCTTCCTGGTTTAGTCTTGTGAGGGTGTATGTGTCCAGGAATTTACCCATTTCTTCTACATTTTCTAGTTCATTTTTATAGAGGTGCTTATAGAATTCTGTGATGGTAGTTTTTATTTCTGTGGGATCATAGGTGATATCCCCTTTCTTTTGTGTGTGTGTGTGTCTATTTGATTCTTCTCTCTTTTCTTCTTTATTAGTCTGGCTAATGGCTTATCTATTTTGTTAATCTTTTCAAAAAACCAGCTCCTGAGTTCATTGATTTTTTTTAAGGGTTTTTTGTGTCTCTGTCTCCTTCAGTTCTGCTCTGCTCTTACTTATTTCTTGTCTTCTGCTAGCTTTTGAATTTGTTTGCTCTTGCTTCTCTATTTCTTTTAATTGCGATATTAGGGTGTTGATTTTAGATCTTTCTATCTTTCTCATGTGGGCAGCTAATGCTATAAATTTCCCTCTAAATACTGCTTTAGCTGTGTCCCAGAGATTCTGTTATGTTGTGTCTTTGTTCCCATTGGTTTCAAGGAACTTTATTTTTGCCTTAATCTTGTTATTTACCCAGAAGTCATTCAGGAGCAGGTTGTGCAGTTTCCATGCAGTTGTGCAGTTTTGAGTGAGTTTCTTAATCCTGAGTTCTAATTTGATTGTGCTGTGGTCTGAGAGACTGTTTGTGATGATTTCTGTTCTTTTGCATTTGCTGAGGAGTGTTTTACTTCCAATTATGTGGTCAATTTTAGGATAAGTGTGATGTGGTACTGAGAAGAATGTATATTCTGTTGATTTGGGGTGGAGAGTTCTGTAGATGTCTATTAGGTCCACTTGGTCTAGAGCTGAGTTCAAGTCCTGAATATCCTTTTTAGTTTTCTGTCTCACTGATCTATCTAATATTGACAGTTGGGTGTTAAAGTCTCCTCCTATTATTGTGTGGAAGTCTAAGTCTCTTTGTAGGTCTCTAAGAGCTTGCTTTATGAATCTGGGTGCTCCTGTATTGGGTGCATATATATTTAGGATAGTTAGCTCTTCTTGTTGCATTGATCCCTTTACCATTATGTAATGCCCTTCTTTGTCTTTTTTGATCTTTGTTGGTTTAAAGTCTGCTTTATTAGAGACTAGGATTACAAGTCCTGCATTTTTTTTTTTTCCATTTCTTTGGTAAATATTCCTCCATCCCTTTATTTTGAGCCTATGTGTATCTTTGCACAAGAAATGGGTCTCCTGAATATAGCACACTGATGGGTCTTGGCTCTTTACCAGTTTGCCCCTCTGTGTCTTTTAATTGGGGCATTTAGCCCATTTACATTTAAGGTTAATATTGTTATGTATGAATTCGATCCTGTCATTATGATGTTAGCTGGTTATTTTGCCCATTAGTTGATGCAGTTTCTTCATAGTGTCCATGGTCTTTACATTTTGGTATGTTTTTGCAGTGGCTGGTACTTGTTTTTCATTTCCGTATTTAGCGCTTCCTTCCTTCTTATGAGGCAGGCCTAGTAGTGACAAAATATTTCAGCATTTGCTTGTCTGTAAAGGATTTTATTTCTCCTTTGCTTATGAAGTTTAGTTCAGCTGGATATGAAATTTTGGGTTGAAAATTCTTTTCTTTAAGAATGTTGAATGTTGGCCCCCATTCTCTTCTGGCTTGTAGGTTTTCTGCAAAGACATCTGCTGCGAGTTTGATGGGCTTCTCTTTGTGGGTAACCTGACCTTTCTCTCTGGCTGTCCTTAACATTTTTTCCTTCATTTCAACCTTGGTAAGTCTGATGATTGTGTGTCTTGGAGTTGCTCTTCTCAAGGAGTATCTTTGTGGTGTTCTCTGTATTTCCTGAAGTTGATTGTTGGCCTGTCTTGCTAGGTTGGGGAAGTTCTCCTGGATAATATCTTGACGTGTGTTTTCCAACTTGGTTCCATTCTCCTTGTCACTTTTGGGTACACCAATCAAATGTAGGTTTGGTCTTTTCACATAGTCTCATATGTTTTGGAGGCATTGTTTGTTCATTTTCATTCTTTTTTCTCTAATCTTATCTTCACACTTTATTTTATGAAGTTGATCTTCAATCTCTGATGTCCTTTCTTCCCACTTGATTGATTCAGCTATTGATACTTGTGTGTGCTTCACAAAGTTCTCGTGCTGTGTTTTTCAGCTTCATCAGGTCATTTATATTCTTCTCTAAATTGGTTATTCTAGTTAGCAGTTTCTGTAACCTTTTATCAAGGTTCTTAGCTTTTTTGCATTGGGTTAGAACATGCTCCTTTAGCTTGGAGGAGTTTGTTATTACCCACTTTCTGAAGCCTACTTCTGTCAATTCATCAAACTCATTCTCCATCCAGTTTTGTTCCCTTGCTGGCAAGGAGTTCTGATTCTTTGCAGAAGGAGAGGCATCCTGGTTTTTGGAATTTTCAGCATTTTTGAGCTGGTTTTCCTCATCTTTGTGGATTTATCTACCTTTGATCTTTGATGTTGGTGACCTTTGAATGGGGTTTTTGCATGGCCATTCTTTTTGTTGATGCTGATGTTGTTGATTTCTGTTTTTTAGTTTTCCTTCTAACAGTCAGGTCCCTCCATTGCAGGTCTGCTGAACTTTGCTGGAGGTCCACTCCAGACCCTGTTTTCCTGGGTATCAGCAGTGGAAGATGCAGAACAGCAAAGATTGCTCCCTGCTCCTTCATCTGGAAGCTTCATTCCAGAGGAGTACTGGCCAGATACCAGCTGGAGCTCTCCTGTATTAGGTGTCTGTTGACCCCTGCTGGGCAGTGTCTCCCAGTCAGGAGGCATGGGAGTCAGGGACCCACTTGAGGAGGCAGTCTGTCCCTTAGCAGAGCTCAAGTGCTATGCTGGGAGATCTGCTGCTCTCTTCAGAGCCAGCAGGCAGGAACATTTAAGTCTGCTGAAGCCGTGCCCACAGCTGCCCTTTCTCCCAGGTGCTCTGTCCCATGGAAATGGGAATTTTATCTATAAGCCCTGGCTGGGGCTGCTGCCCTTCTTTCAGAGATGCCCTGCCCAGAGAGTAGGAATCTAGAGAGACAGTCTGGCTACAGCAGCTTTTCTGAGCTGTGGTGAGTTCTGCCCAGTTTGAACTTTCCGGAGGCTTTGTTTACACTGGGAGGGGAAGACTGCCTACTCAAGCCTCAGTAATGGTGGATGTCCCTCTCCCCAAGCTCCAGCATTCCAAGTTGACTTCAGACTGCTGTGCTGGCAGCAAGCATTTCCAGCCATTGGATCTTAGCTTGCTGGGCTCCATGGGGGTGGGATCTGCTGAGCTAGACCACTTTGCTCCCTGGCTTCAGTCTCCTTTCCCAGGGCACGAACGGTTCTGTCTTGCTGGTGTTCCAGGCGCCACTGGGGTATGAAAAAAAAAACTCCTGCAGCTAGCTCAGTGTCTCCCCAATCGGCCACCCAGTTTTGTGCTTGAAACCCAGGACCCTAGTGGTGTAGGCACCTGAGGGAATCTCTGGGTCTGTGGGTTGCAAAGACCTTGGGAAAAGTGTAATGTCTTGGCTGGATAGCACCGTCCCTCACAGCACAGTCCCTCATGGCTTCCCTTGGCTAAGGGAGGGAGTTCCCCAACCCCTTGTGCTTCCCTGGTGAAGTGACACCCTCCATGGACTGAACCCACTGTCTAACCAGTTCCAGTGAGATGAACCAAGTACCTCAGTTGGAAATGCAGAAATCACCTGCGTTCTGTGGTGGTCTTGCTGGGAGCTGCAGACTGGAACTGTTCCTATTTGGCCATCTTACCAGCTACCTCCCCTACTAGCTCTTTCATAGTTTCATCTTTTTATATTTAATGCATTAGTCTTTCTGGAATTTCGGGAATTTATGGTATATTTCATGAGGTAAGGCTCTAACCTTCTTTCCAAAAGGATGACCAATTATCTCAGCACTATTGGTTGAGTAATTAACCTTGTCCCCACGGATTTGACATGCTAAGTTCATATATTCTTATTTTCCCGTTTCCTTTCATTGTTTTCTGCTCCACTGATCTGACCCTGTGAAATGTACCAGTGTTTAGAGTGTTTAGCCATGTTTTATAGTAAATTTTAACTGCAGTTAATGGATTCCCTCTCTTTATGCTTTGTTTTTGGTAGGTATCTTATATGAACTTTAGAATTTTTATTGTTAAATTCTTAAATTCTACTGGAAATTTTGATTTGAATTGCCTTAAATTCATACATTTGTTTAGTGCAGAATTGCTATGTTTGTTATATTAATTCTATTTGGTAACATACATATCTCATTTTTCTCCCAAATTCTTTCACATTCCTACATAATGTTTTGATTTTTTTCTTTACAAATATTATTCATGTATGCACAGTTTATTCTTACATATCTATTTTATTGCTATGTAAAAATATACTTTTCCTTTTTTTACAGAGTGCTTATTGTTGGTACATAGGTGATAATTGATTTTATATACTTAATTTTTAAACATCCATGGTCCTGTACTTATAAATTCAATTCGTTTTCAGCTGATTCTCATAGCTTTTTTAGGTAAAGACTGAAAGCAATGAAAAATTTGTTTCTTTTGGAATAATATGCTCTTAAGTTTCCATTTAATCTTATTTCAGAATTGAAATAATGATGATATATACAAGACACAAATTCACAGCACATTCTCTTCATTAGAGTAAATCAAATGAAAAATCAGTATGTATTAATAACATAACCACCATCTTTTTATTATTGTCTTTTCAGATTTAAGGAACATGCAGATTTCACAGCATTTTGATGTATTTGCACTTAAAGATTATGTAAAATTATTTTCAATGCAAAACTTAAATAATAGTTTCATTTCTGAATATTGTTTTTATTCCATAACTTAAATATCACTATTTTCAATGTAATCTTTTTTACTATAAAAAAGGATGTGTACTATTTAGATGTAATTACTTGTAGTTCATTTTTTTTATAGTTCTTAAACGCTATTCTAGTCAATCAGTATATACCCACTGAAGAAATGAAAGATTCTTATTAATAATTGCTGAGAGCATGGCTATTGGGTATCCTTTATTCCCCCACCCCCTCCACTAGAGAAGAACATTGGAAAGTAGTATTTCAGTTCCTTCATAAATATACCAGTAATTGACATGGCCAAGTGAATGTTTAAACCTGGACTCATTTGTGAATTTGTAATTGGTATGCTTTCCAAGGTGTGATTTAATGTATAAATATAAACTTGAGTTCCTTAAAATTATTGGTTTAAATGTTGATTTAAAAAATGATCATTAATAGTAGCAGTAGGGTAGATACATGCATATGCTTTTTGACTGAAAGAGCTTTGTAGTTTTAATTGTGGAGCTCATGCTCTCTCTATAATTCTGTGACTATACATTTTGCCTGGTGAAACTTATGAATGTGCCAATCACTTTATCATCATACTATCCAGAGTATTATCTTTGCACTTATGACAGTTGTAAGACCAAAGCTTAGACTTGCTGTTCTCTTGTGAATTACTTATATGAAATGTTTTTTTGTAATGTTTATTTGAGCTATTATATGTGAAATCAGCCAGCTATAAAATATTACCCTTGCAAGTACCTATAGTACACATCGATAGTTTCCTTTGGTAATCTAGGAGATAAATTCATTGTGAATTTTTTTAAGTTGTGAGTTCTAGGATCCTTCTGCTTTGCCAGCTTGTAGTTACTGAAAATGAAATTGCGCCTTTACATTTAGAGTGATGATGAAGGTAATTGGCATTCATATGTAATAAATGGATTTATATTCAAATAAATGAAATAATTGCTTTCCCACAGCTGAGTGCATTAACACTCATTGGTATTTGCTGAATTACACATTTTGTTTTCATTTGGAACTTAAAATTCTCACTATGTTAATAAGTTTAGGAATTTTGTAAACTTTGTCATTGTAAATTAGGGAGTCATGGATTACTTTGTATATGTGGCGGAAAGGTTTTTAATAATTTAAGGTTATATACACTTTTGTAATATTCTGAAGAATCAAGTATGTCTTGGTGTTTTTATTTTCTAGAATGTTCTGAAGGGTCTGGAAAAGAGAAAAGTTGATTTAAATACCATCACAGAGAGTAGTGCTGCCCTGCAAAACTTAATTGAGGGCAGCGAGCCTATTTTAGAAGAGAGGCTCTGCGTCCTTAATGCTGGGTGGAGCCGAGTTCGTACTTGGACTGAAGATTGGTGCAATACCTTGATGGTATGTGTCAGGAAAAAGTTAATGATGAAATCTTCTCCTCTCTTCTAGTTATTTTTGAAATGAGTACAACTTTGATTAAATTTCAAGTCCTATTTACTGTGTGTCACAGTAATATTTTGCTTGTGAATTAATTTCATTAGACTAGGTTTTGTTTTTTCTTTGAAAAACAATGTTTCTAAAATATTCATGATCTACGTGGAATTAGGTACTTTCATATTTTAGTAAATGCACCTTATTTGTTTCATTTTAATGATTTCATATTGTATTTAATTTTCATACTATCAGAAGCTATTTTTATATATAATCTTTATAGTGTTTGAATAATGGCATACTGGTTAAGAGCACAGGCTCTAGCATCTGATGGCCTATGTAAAATTTTTCACTACTAGCTCAGTAACATTGGTCAAGTTACTTAAACATTCTCTAAACCTCAATTGTTTAATTTGTAAAATGGACATTATTGTATCTGTCTCATACAGTTTTGCAATGATTGATTATGAGCCTTAAACATGTAGTGCTCTTAAATAACCAATTAAATAACCAAAACAACCAATTTTCGATTTTGCTATAATTATTAAATATTGTATATGTGTTAGTCTTTGGTTATGCCACTACTCTGTAAATTATCTCATGGAAATAGTTATCATTTAATTTTATAGTGTTTTACATTCCTATGATACTAACTGTGAATATATGGCCACCCCACCCTCCCCTGCTGAGGAAGGCATTGTCATTTATATATATATATATATTTTAATTCTGAAATTCTAATAAATATATATAATTACAAATATATATTTTATTAATTCTGAAATACCTGAGATAAGACTTTTATCAAATTTGTAGAGTTACTAGGTAATGGATAGAGACATCAAGCATACATTATTGTGTGTTTGAATATTTATTTAAATTCATCAGGATGTGTAAGGCAGTGAAGAGCATGGACTTTGCTCTTGATCTCTAACAGATTTATATCCACAGTCCATGACTTATTATCTGTTTAACCTTAGCTAAGTTACTTTATGTTACTAAGCTTAAATTTCCATATATAGAGAATGAGAACAAAAGTATATACCTAACAGAGTTGTTAAATATTGAATATAATAGTGAATATGAGATTCTTGGCTCATAGAATATGCTCATTAAATATTTTATATATTAATTTTTAATTACTAGCTTTATTTCACATTCTCATGGCCCTTATTTCTGTATTCTTCTGTCTATACCTTTCAAACTCTCCATTCAAGCAGCATCTTTCTAACGCTGTTAGAACATTTGATTTACCTGCTTGAAAGGGGTAAACAAGTCTGGTGCTCATCAGTTCTTCCTACTTAGGATCCAGATCACTGTTGATATTTTCTCATATCATTTATTAGTTCACATTTTCTTTTTTTAAATGTTTATTTTAAATTCAGGGGCACAAGTGCAAGTTTGTTTTCTTTTATTTTTATGTCTCTTATTTGTTCACTTTTTTTTTTTTTTTGAGGCTGGCTGTCACTCTGTCACCCATGCTGGAGTGCAGTGGTATGATCACGGGTCACTACAACCTCGACCTCCCCAGGCTCAGGTGATCCTTCCACCTCAGCTGCCACCACACCTGGCTAATTTTTGTATTTGTTTTTAGAGATGGGGTTTCACCATGTTGTCCAGGCTGGTCTTGAATTCCTGAGGTCAAGTGATCCTCCCATCAGGACCTCCCAAAGTACTGGATAACAGGCGTGAGCCACCATACCCAGCCTACATTTTATTTTTTCAACTATTTTTCATATTATAGATTAATAATTTCTTTCTTTGTAAAAACTTTTACTGTCTAAGCATTTTCCAGTTTCTTTTATCCCACAACATATAATTGCTAAATGTTAATTTCATCATAAGCCTCCTTACCCTTTTCGGTCACACTCTAACTTCTTGCCTTACATTAACTGCTTTTCCCAGTCATAATCTGCTTAACTGTTGCTTCTGTTTTCAAATCTGTTCTGTCAAGCACATTTCATGTCCTGCTTCAGGACATCTTGCTGTGGTCTGTGCCAGATGTAATATTAAGGGCTGGTGATATAGAGGTAAGGAGACAAAGGCACTGTCCTTTAAGCAGAGCATACAGAATCTTTTATTCAATTCATATTTTCATCATTTTAAAAAATTATTCCATAAGTGAGTGTTTAAAAAATATGGGCCAGGTGCGGGTGCACACCTGTCGTCCCAGCACTTTGGGAGGCTGAGGTGGGTGGGTCATGAGGTCAAGAGATCAAGACCATCCTGGCCAACATGGTGAAACCCTGTCTCTACTAAAAATACAAAAATTAGCAAGGGGTGGTGGTGCACACCTGCAGTCCCAGCTACTCAGGAGGCTGAGGCAGGAGAATCGCTTGAACCCGGGAGGCGGAGATTGCAATGAGTCGAGATTGCACAGATTGCACCACTGTACTGCAGCCTGGCAACAGAGCAAGATTCCATCTTAAAAAAAATAAATAAATAAAAAAGATTGAGGAGGGCAAATCAGATCAGTTGTAATATAAGAATGAGGAATAAGAGATGAACTTGCATTGAAATTGAAAAAGAAACTTTCACCTTTTATTCTACTTCAACTTTTTATTGTGCTGAGGTCTAAATCAGATAAATTTAAGAAGTATTGGCCGGACGCGGTGGCTCAAGTCTATAATCCCAGCACTTTGGGAGGCCGAGACGGGCGGATCATGAGGTCAGGAGATCGAGACCATCCTGGCTAACATGGTGAAACCCCGTCTCTACTAAAAAATACAGAAAAACTAGCTGGGCGAGTTGGCGAGTGCCTGTAGTCCCAGCTACTCGGGAGGCTGAGACAGGAGAATGGTCTGAACCCTGGAGGCAGAGCTTGCAGTGAGCTGAGATCTGGCCACTGCACTCCAGCCTGGGTGACAGAGCAAGACTCCGTCTCAAAAAAAAAAAAAAAAAAAGAAGTGTTAAGCAGCATAGATGTGCATTTTTAGGAATGAGATTTATGCACTGAAGAAGAGCTCTGCAGGAAGATGAAAGCTTTTCTTTAAATTCATGATACAGTTTGCTCTTTGAAGGTCTTTTAAATCTCTTTTAAGATTATCATATTAAATATTTCATATGGTTATGTAAGCATTTTATTAATTCCTTTGTAGAACCATCAGAACCAACTAGAAATATTTGATGGAAATGTGGCCCACATAAGTACCTGGCTGTATCAAGCTGAAGCTCTATTGGATGAAATTGAAAAGAAACCAGCAAGTAAACGGGAAGAAATTGTGAAGGTGGCAAACGTAGAGACATCAGTAACACTTTTGGGGTCGAATGTTTTGTTGTCATGTTTTCTCTTGTGTAATGCTCTAAGTTACTTACGCTCTTATTCCTCCCAAGCATTAGATTCATTAACATTTATTTTGATGGAAGAAACTGAGACAATAAGAGACAAACTCAATAAGAGACAAACTTGAATTGAAATCGAAAGATTAGTAAGAGATTTCAGCACAATCAACAAGAGTAAAAGCTATTCACGTAAGATGCCAATGAGTCTTGCTTAATTCTGCATTCTGCATTGAGTATTGCTTACTTCTGTATTCTCCAGTGAATCTTACTTACTTTTGTATTCTCCAATGAGTCTGTCTTACTTCTGTACTCTCCAATATGTCTTACATACTTCTATGTTCTCCAGCGAGTTTTACTTCTGTGTTCTCCAATGAGAGTTGCTTACCTCTGTGTTCTCCAATGAGCCTTATGTGAACAGCTCTTGCCTGGTTGATTATGCTGAAATCTCTTAATCTCTTACTGGGGATTCCAGATATTTATTTAAACTACCTTTCATTCTGTAAGAGCATCACACTCATGTTTGGGTTTGATATTTCCCATGAGATAATTTTGTGTTTTCTTATAATTAGCGTTTAGTATCTGAGCTGGATGATGCCAACCTCCAGGTTGAAAATGTTCGCGATCAAGCCCTTATTTTGATGAATGCTCGTGGAAGCTCAAGCAGGGAGCTTGTAGAACCAAAGTTAGCTGAGCTGAATAGGAACTTTGAAAAGGTGTCTCAACATATCAAAAGTGCCAAAGTGAGTAATTACGTTTTTAGAATAAACCATTTTTCCTATGGGTATGTATCTAAATGATAGTCATACAGTATATACATAAACAATTTTTATTTTATTATTTTAATTTTACTGTTTTCTCACTCTGTCACCCAGGCTGGAGTGCAGTGGCATGATCTCACTGTAACCCCCGCCTTCTAGGCACAAGCTATTCTCCTGCCTCAGCCTCCCACGTAGCTGGGATTACAGGCGCCTGCCACCACGCCCAGCTAATTTTTGTATTTTTTTTTAGGAGAGATGGGGTTTCACCAACTTGGCCAGGCTGGTCTCGAGCTGCTGACCTCAAGTGATCTACCTGCCTTGGCCTCCCAAAGTGCTGGGATTACAGGCGTGAGTCACTGCACCAGCCAACGATTTTTAAATTAAAATATTTTCGATCACTTTTTCTTTGAATGGAATTTGTCCTTATTTTTTTGTGATTGTGCATATGAAGGAGAGAAAACAAGCAATTAGTATCGAAGAAAATAACCTATTTGAGAAAAGATTTCAAAGACTCAATCAAAGGTTTGAATTGGTTATGAAATGATTAAACTAATTCCCAAGCTAGGGATAAATATTGAACCCTTTATTTTATGGTCTTACTCTATATATGTGTTCACACTGCACACACCACAGAACTTGTTTTTTGTGTTTTACATGACGACAAATCTAAAAGTTAGATAATTTCACAATTTAAACCTAAGGTAGGAAAGTACTACCTGATTTTATAAATTTAAAAAAGAGCTTTATACATTTAATTAAGAAGGTAAGAAATAGGAGCTTTATGAGAGAGTGCTAGTTTTCCCACACTTAGCCAACCTCAGATGGTATTTATCTGCATTTACTTTTATTAAAAATGTTTTATTGAGTTTTAGTTAAGCAAATATAAAATTTTTCTATGTAGATGTTATCTGAAAAGATGACATTGAGAAATATGCACTTCTTTGACGTTTGTGTATGAAAATTCAAGGGGAATTCTACTGAGGAAACTTAACTGGGAGACATTCTGTGAGATGTCCCTGCCCTGGGGGGCTGGGTGGCTGTTCTTCCTTTCTGTGGCCATGATAAAGATGGTTTCTGGATCATGGCCATAGTTTCCTACTATGCTCGCATGTGGTCTCCAGATCCACGCCACAACAGTCTGGGCAGCCACAATGAATTGCAACACTACATCACATCCCTGGCTAGAGTTTGAAGAAAACGAGTAATTCAGAGAAGTCTAAATTGGTAAAATCGTTGCCATATAAATGAATGAAATCAAAGTTATCTGAGCTGAATAGGAAAGTCAATTAAAAAAAAATGCTAGTTTCTCTCTTGACACACCATCTCTCTGATTAATGATGGAAAGTCAAATTAAAAATCTATTTTCAGAGAATTCTTTTCCTTCTACAGTTGCTAATTGCTCAGGAACCATTATCATACCGATGTTTAGTCACCACTGAAACATTTGAAACTGGTGTGCCTTTCTCTGACTTGGAAAATTTAGAAAATGACATAGAAAATATGTTAAAAGTTGTGGAAAAACACTTGGAATCCAGTGATGAAGATGGAAAGGTTGGTTCAAGGAGATTTCATAAACCATGGTGTTCTCATTTTTCTTCTCTATTAATTTTATTTTACATCAATGATGTTTACCCATATAATCTGTCAAACATGATGAAACAAATTCAAATGTGATTTTTTGATGTGTGTTGATGTAAGAGTCACATGATTCATGTACTTAAAAAGAAAATAGACACACTTTCTGAACTAAACATAATTCTTAGTATTATCTAATGTTTGCTAAACTCTCTTTGAGATATTTTATCTTCAAATATAAAATATCTTTAAACAACATAAATTTTTTGATCATTCAGGTTAACATATCTTGACTTAGACTATACTAAGTAGGTTGGTTTTCCTCCTTAGGAGCTCCTAGGAAGTGACCTTAAGCACTTTTCTTTTGAGTCATTTTTTTTTTTCCTTTTAAACATTTAGATGGATGAGGAGAGAGCCCAGATTGAGGAAGTTCTACAAAGAGGAGAAGAAATGTTACATCAACCTATGGAAGATAATAAAAAAGAAAAAATCCGTTTGCAGTTATTACTTTTGCATACAAGATACAACAAAATTAAGGTATTACGACTGGAGAGTCTCTGTTGCATTTAAATACCTTACTTAACTCTTGCCATTCAGATGTGTGATGCTGCATCACAGATGCTTTAAAACACACCAGCTGGAATATCATCTCCTCCTCGTTAGTGTGTGTTACTAGACGTGTTCATATTTTTGGATGGTGCAGAACTCAAAATAGAAATGTAAAACGTTATTATTGGCCATCTCTTTTGGATTTCTGATTGTGTATCAAACCTAAAAGAGCTCTATCTATTTCAGAAGTGACTTCCTCCAGTTCCTTCTTTTATTTGTGAAGGTCTTGGCTATGGCAAAAAAAAAGTTTCTAGTTTAAAAATAACTAAATTTGTGAAACTGATGTAATCTGATTTATATTCTAGTAAAGATTCACTACCAGCTCCCTTTTTATTTCTTTATATTTTTCTTTTTTTAAAAGATGGGGTCTCACTATGTTGCCCGGACTGATCTTGAACTCCTGGGCTCAAGTAATCTTCCTGTGTCAGCCTCCCCAGTTGCTGGGACTACAGGTGTGGGCCACCATACCCAGCTCCAGCTCTTTTTAAAATGGCAGTCTTTCTATCTGCATTTTAAGTGTGCTCTTGTTCCCTGGGGTCTGTTCTTTGGTAGTTCCTTCTAGAAAGATTTTTATTTGATGACTTCGGAAATTAAGTAGATCGATGATGGTACTGTAATTTTACTGTACCTTTTCTATGTTTAGATATATTTAGATACATAAATACTTCCAATTGTGTTTCAAAAATTGCCTCTAGTGTTCAGTACAATAACGTGCTGTAAAGTTTTAGCCTAGGAACAATTGACTATACCACATAGCATAGGTGTGCAGGGGGCTGCACCATCTAGGTTTGTGTAAGCGCACTCTATGATGTTTGCATGAAAATGAAATGACCTAAAGATACATTTCTCAGAACATGTCCTTGCTGTTACTAAGCAATGCATGACTATACTTTAAAAACTAGTCACTCTCTCAAGGCTGAAGCCTTGTTAACTATTTCTTGTTCCTCACATATCTTCTCACATCACACTGAGTAGGCATTAAAACCATTGGGTCTGCTTGAAGCAACATACAGGTTTGAACCTCAAGTTAGATATTGCTCTACCAGCTGCTTGTTTTATGATCATGAGAAAGTGACTTAGCTTATTTTACTTCACTATCCTTTCCATAATTTAGACTTATGATTTTCTCCCATGATATTATATCCCATGGACATATTCTTATGTCTGTTTTTTTTCTCACTCTAGTATGTCCTTTGTATCTTCCTCAGAGTTATTCTCCCCCAAGTCATGGCTGATCATGTCATTCCTTCATCTAAGAAACTGTTTAGGAAAATATTGCAAAATACAGAAAAAGCTTTAAATGCAAGGTTTGTCAATACAACAACATACAAAGTCTTCAGTCTGACCCCTGGCTCCTTATGTCTTTGATTTCCTGTCACTTGCCATGTAGGACAGCTATGCTGGTTTTCTTTACATTTTCCTAAACACATCATATGCACATCTGGGAACTTACTAATTTTATTCCCATTCCCTAGAGTGAGTTTTGTCTTTTTAGGTTAGCTGAAAAATGCATTATTTTTTAAGACTCAGCTCCATTTTATTTCTAACTTCTGTCAGATTATATTATAGTTTTCTGCTTTATTGTGACTTTTTAATGTATCTTTCTTCTCTAATGCTTCTCCAAGTTCAGGCCATATCTTTTTCATCTTTGGGTCTGAAATCAGAAATTATTACTGGCACAAAATAGAAATAAGTTTTAAGCTTTTAATATATAAATAAATTTGTTTGTTAAAAGTACTAATGTATACTATACAAGCTAATTTCATTCTGGCTTTACTAACATTGGTAGGCCAACTATGATACATACTTCAAATCTATAGTTTTCAAACTGATATGATTCTTAACTGTGAACATTAGAATTACTTTGGGGAATTAGAATTACTTTAAAAAAACTACGGTGCCAAAATCTAATTCCTGAACCGGTTAAATCAGAATCTCTCAGCTTGGACCTAGGTGTGGGCATTTACAAAAGCAAAACACAAAACATTTGTAGATGATTGTAATGTACAATTAGGATTGAGAAGCACTAGTTTACAGGACTCATTGTCTTATTTGAAATATGTTAAGTGACCTTTTCCAATTTGTTTACTAGAGTATTACTGTTTTTAAATTATGTATGAGTACTTTTTAAAGACATTAACCACTTGCCATAGTTGCTATAATGTATTACGTATTGATATTTATCTTCTAACTATTTTACCTTTAAGATGCAACCATTTAAAATTTTCATTTAGCCACAGGTGACTATGTTTTCTTTAGTGATTTTTTGGGGTTCCTGTTTTGTGATCTAAAAGTTTTATCCTCCAGAAAGTTGATGAATATTCAATTCTGTTTAGTTCCAGGTTTTCCTGTGGTTTGGTAAAACAAAACTTAGAAATTTAATAAAACAGTCACTTAAAAATCTCTTTAATCTGGACTTTGCTATATTATGTGAGCTACATCATGTAACACTGTCTCATGTCAGTACTGACCTCTAGTATATTTGTGTTTCTGTGTCCTAGGAGAATTTTTTAAAAATAAAATTGTCCAGAAGTAATGTCTCGGTCAGATCTTGAGGACATTTTTTTTAGTCCTAGGGCATTTTGATTGATCACTCTGTTGGGGGAAAAAAAAATCAATTTCAGGAATACAGAAAGCACATGTTTAAATCTTGAACTGCCTTGCTGCTTCTGTAAGAGTGTGAAGACTCAGAAAAATCTTGGATTGTCTTATAGTCTGAAAAGAAAAAGAGACTGTATTAATGAATGTGAATTTTTTAAACTTGGAACTCTATGATACCTACTGACCTCACTAGTTTATTCTAAAGCTTCAGGTACATGTGGTCTTGCAGAATGACAATCCGTTATGTAACTGAAGAAGCAGCACAGGAATTCCAGTCTTGTAGTAGTAGCTGAGGTATAAAAGTGGCTCTCAATATTTACCTATGTGACATGTATTATCTAGTGGTGCTAAATGAGGAAAGTACTACAAAGGTAAATGTCTTACAAGTATAATAAAGTAGTTGGATGTCTGGAGTTTTTTGGTCTTTTGGAAAACAGATGACCTTCCAGCAAAATTTTGGTTAATGGGTGGGAAGCCAAGAAGGAAAACGGGTCCCAGTTTCCTCTTTTACTTTTTTTGACATCATTACTCATAGAAACACTTTCAATGGGCTATTTTCTTTTCCTTAAAGTTAAGAGGGAGAACAATTGAACCTAGATCGTTTTCTGATCTTCCAAAATAAAACATTGGCTTATTTGAAATGAAAATCCGAAAGAATTATTTTGATTTTTTCTTTTCTTAAAAAATACTTAGCATCTTTTTATTCGTAGCTGGTTTCTGGGTAGATATGTTATTTATTTCAGCATTCTTTTATATTTGCTTAAAGCACAGAATTCACTTCCTTAGACATATGGGTAAACATCTAGAAATGCTCTCTGACTAAATTGTAAAAATGTGGCATTAGGATAATAAAATTAATCTTGGTGGCAAGTATAATTAGTTCTGTTGTTAAAGTCAAAAAATCTATAGACCTGCTTCTAACCTGGCTATCCAGAACTGCCCATCAATTGATGAAAGCAGCTTACAGATTCTAGGAGGCAATAATGCCGTCCTCTAGGTTCAACACCATGTTATCCACTCAATGTGTTTAGTCATGAGTCTTGGATTCATTTAGAGATTGCCTTGTGACCATTTTCAAGATCACTAACTATATTAACATGCGTTTGTGATCATTTTAACTATCATCTCGAATTTACAGATGATTATAATTTTTTTAGAAGTTCAACATAGGAGAAGTGAAAGTATCAAGGAAGGTACCTTAATTCATGAGCAGCTGCACTTTGGCCCTTTGGAAGTGGTAATAGACAGCATTTATTAAATTGTAGCCATCTAGGAGTAGAGGATTTAAACTCCTGAAGGACTGGTGGTCCATCCCAGAGAGCACTTTATTGTTTAGAAAGCTCTGAGAAGAGGGCTGGGTGTGGTGACTCATGCCTGTAATCCCAGCACTTTGGGAGGCTAAGGTCAGCTGATCACTTGAGGTTAAGCGTTTGAGACCAGCCTGGCCAACATGGTTTAACCCCATCTCTACTAAAAATATAAAAGTTAGCTGGGTGTGGTGGTGCACGCCTGTAATCTCAGCTAGTCAGGAGGCTGAGGCAGGGTAATCACTTGAACCTGGAGGTAGAGGTTGCAGTGAGCCCAGATCACACCACTGCACTCCAGCCTGGGAGGCAGAGCAATACTCTGTCCCCACCCCACCAAAAAAATAAAAATGAAAAAGAAAGATCTGAGAAGAGGATCCAGAAAATCTGTATTAGGGCAGATGAGTAGTCCATAGAGCCTCAAGTCTGTCTAAATATGGCACTTCATGATCTATTTTCTCATGTAGGATATTCCTGCTCTGTAATATTATTCTCAGAGGTTAAGATTACATACTGAATTACCTGGATATTATTTTAATCAAAACCCTTTGTGTATTTCATGTTGTGTTATGGAAACATGTTTAACTTGCTTATATTTTTAGCAGTGAGGCGCAATTTTAAGACTGTGATATTTTTAAAAGTGTGAAATAATAATGGTATCAACATGTTTTATTTCGTACAAAACTTTATGATTGGCAACATATTCTCATTCTTTCAACAATTCAAGAAAGGAATTGTTATGTTTTTTGTTTTCTGAGTTTAGATGACATAGACCTTAAAGCCTGTCAAATTATTAACATACTTATACTGTTTAATAGCATGCTGCAGATGAAAATTAGAATACAGATTGTTAAGGGTTTCTGTTGCAAGGTAGGTTTATAATATAAAACATTAAAACTAAGTTTTAAAAATTTGGTTCATGATATTTCATTCCTTCACACAATAGTCATATATTTTCTGAATTTGTTATTATTCATTGTGGGGGTATTTTAATACTTTTTTTTTTTTTTTTCCTGTTTTTTTTTTTTTTTTTTTTTTTTTTTTTTTTTTTTTTGCTGTTTTTGTAGGCATTCCCTATTCAACAGAGGAAAATGGGTCAACTTGCTTCTGGAATTAGATCATCACTTCTTCCTACAGATTATCTGGTTGAAATTAACAAAATTTTACTTTGCATGGATGATGTTGAATTATCGCTTAATATTCCAGAGCTCATCACTGCTATCTACGAAGACTTCTCTTTTCAGGAAGACTCTCTGAAGGTAGACCTCCGGGCACTGTGTTTGAATGGCCACAGTTAATGCAGAAGTAGAGGAAGAAATTTGTTCTTGCGCCTACTTAGATGGTCGATATCTTTTACAGTTTGTGCCAGGGGATTAATAATATGTATGACTAGTAAAGCTTTCGTATATTGTCCAAGAAAACATAAAACATTTTGAATTTTTAAAACATGGGTATGGATTGTTAAGTGTGCACAGTTATAAATTATTTGCAACATCAGAGCCTTCGTTTAAAATTAAACAGAGACATAGACCACCTTCCTGTCTTGTAAACTAGATTGTCAGTTGATGTTAATTGTCGGCATTTATCAGGCAATCTATAATGGTTTAAAATTGGCCAGTTGTTGAGGTGTGGAATGGCATTTTGATTGTAAGTTAATTAAACTTTTAAATTCTAGCAAGGCATTTTCATGTAACTTGATTGCATTTATATTTAAAGTCAAAATAAACTCACTGATAATATGGATTTGATAGTGCATTCCTCTCATTTAAACTAGCATTATTAGATATTTGAAAATATCAGGATTTCCAGCTTCAAATGCCTCATTACCTATAGAGAATGTTACTGAAGCTTTTCATGTGTCATGCACAAATGCTACTATTGTGAGGATTTCTTTTCCTGCCATGAGTATATTATGTAGCATATTCCACACACTTTGGCCAAAACAGGGTATTATTTTTTTAAAAAGTTTCCAGTTTTTGTGATTAACAATGACTATGTCTCATTATTATTTCAAATGAGTGTTCTACAATATAAATTTCTGGTCATCTGTGATTCCTTTTTTTGTTACTTTGCTGGATTTTGTTAATCTATGACAATATATTTTTAGAATATCAAAGACCAACTGGACAAACTTGGAGAGCAGATCGCAGTCATTCATGAAAAACAGCCAGATGTCATCCTTGAAGCCTCTGGACCTGAAGCCATTCAGATCAGAGATACACTTACTCAGCTGAATGCAAAATGGGACAGAATTAGTAGAATGTACAGTGATCGGAAGGGGTAGGTATAAATGAAATTAATGTTTAATTTTAAAAATTGCCTGCAAGTTCATGGGCCATGAAAAGGGTCGTGTGGACATTGAGATTAATGAGAACGTGTTTCATATCCTTGTAGGATGCCCTGTTTTTTTTTTTTTTTCTTTTGAGAAGGAGTCTTGCTCTGTCACCCAGGCTGGTGTGCAATGGCGCGATCTTGGCTCACTGCAACTTCTGCCTCCCAGGTTCAAGAGATTCTCCTGCCTCAGCCTCCCAAGTAGCTGGGATTATAGGCGCACACCACCACGCCTGGCTAATTTTTGTATTTTTAGTAGAGATGGGGTTTCACCATGTTGGCCTGGCTGGTATTGAACTCCTGACCTCAGGCAGTCTGACTGCCTCGGCCTTCCAAAGTGCTGGGATTACAGGTGTGAGCCATTGCGCCCGGCTGTAGGCCCTGTTTAATAAATTGTGATAAGTATAGTTCCTTAAAGGAGGAATGTGATCATGTATAGATGATCATTTATAACACAATATCTTAATAATAGGGAAGCACTTCTAATTTTTAGTGTCTAAATTGTGTCCATTCTCTTTAAAAAAATTAATTTTTCATTAATGTTCACTTTATCAGCACACTTGATAATTAATGTGAGTGAAGAACAGAGGCAGCTACAGATAATTAAAATCCGTATATAATACCAAACTCTTTTTTATAACCATCTGTTTAAATGAATGCTTTTGAGCCTTCTTCTTACTAGATTTTGACCAGGACTGTTAATAGGTAGAAATGAAAGCAGTTGAGATTTTTGCCAGTAGCTGTGGATGTGATGAAAAGGCAAGTAAATTATGAAATAACCCAATGGGAAGTGCTGTATAAGAGGAAAGGGAGCACAGAATAATACTTTGAGTAATGAGAGACATACGCACAAAACTAGGCATCCTGTTCCTTGTCTTTTTTTCTATTTTAGCCCACACATTTCAATGTGACTAATCCTTGAAAAGATAGCTTTTAGTGGCCTTTGGTATATTCCTTTGTTGGATTTTACAAATTTTCCCTTTGTACGTTTGGAGAACATTCTTTTACGTACATCTTTATCCGTACTTACATTTCTTTAGGCTTGATCATTAGATACAGACAAATTTCTTTAAAAATAATGACATTTTAAACCTCCATGTTATATCATGAAATTGGTTACTTTACCCCGCCAACAGTATTTGTAAAATGCCCTTCTTTTGAGCCCTTACTAACATTGACAGTTTTTTTTATTGTTTAGAAAATCTTTGCCAATGTAATAGTGATAGATTACACCTCAATTTTATTTTATTTTTTAATTTTAGTGCTACTAATTTGTGTACATTAATTTTGTATCCTGAAACTTTGCTGAATTTATTTACCAGTTCTAGGAGCTTTTTGGATGAGTCTTTAGGGTTTTCTAGGTATATGATCATCTTATCATCAAACAGTAACAGTTTGACTTCCTTTTAATGGATTCGGATGCCCTTTCTTTCTTTCTCTTGTCTGATTGCTCTGTCTAGGACTTCCGGTACTATGTTGAATAGAAGTAGTGAAAGTGGGCATCTTTTTCTTGTTCCAGTTCTCAGGGGGAATGCTTTCAACTTTTCCTCCTTCGGTATAATGTTGGCTGTGGGCTAAAAGTCATAGATGACTTTCATAGATTACCTGAAGGTATGTTCCCTCTATGCCAATTTTGCTGAGGATTTTAATCATAAAGTGATGCTAGATTTTGTCAAATGCCTTTTCTCAGTCTATTGAGATGATTGTGTGATTTTTGTTTTAAGTCTCTTTATGTGGTGTATCACATTTATTGACTTGTGTATTTTAAACCATCCCTGCATCACCAGCATGAAACCCACTTGAACATAGTTTATTCTCTTTTTCATATTCTGTTGGATTCAGTTAGCTAGTATTTTGTTGAGGATTTTTGCATCTATCTTCATCACGGATTTGGTCTGTAGTTTTCTTTTCTGTTATGTCCTTTTCTGGGTTTGGTATTAGGGTAATACTGGCTTCATGGAATAATTTAGGGAGGATTTCCTCTTTCTCTGTCTTTGGGAATAGTGTCAGTTGGATTGGTACCAATTCTTCTTTGAATGTCTAATAGAATTCAGCTCTGAATCCATCGGGTCCTGGACTATTTTTTGCTGGTAATTTTTTAATCATGATTTTAATCTTGCTGCTTGTCATTGGTCTGTTTAGAGTTTCTATTTCTTCCTGGTTTAATTTAGAAGCTATGTATATTTCCAGGAATTTATCCATCTCCTCTAGGTTTTCTAGTTTATGCAGGTAAAAGTGTTCATAATGGCCTTGATCTTTTGTATTTCTGTGGCATCAGTTGTAAGATCACCCATTTTGTTTCTAATTGAACTAATTTGGATCCTTTCTTTTTTCTTGGTTAATCTCACCAATAGTCTATCAATTTTATTTATCTCTTCGGAGAACCAGCTTTTTGTTTCATTTATTTTTTTGTATTTTGCTTGTTTGTTTCACTTTCATTTAGTTTTGCTCTGATCTTGGTTATTTTTTTTCCTTCTGCTGGATTTGGGTGTGGTTTGTTCTTGTTTCTCTAGTTTCTTAAGGTGTGACTTTGGATTGTCTATTTGTGCTCTTTTAGACTCTTTGATGTAGGTATTTAATGCTATGAACTTTCCTCTTAGCAGTGCTTTTGCCATATCCTAAAAGTTTTGATAGGTTCTGTCACTATTATCATTCAGTTCAAAGAATTTTTAAATCTCCATCTTGATTTCATTGTTGACCCAATAATCATTCATGAGCAGGTTATTTTGTTTCCATATATTTGCATGGTTTTGAGGGTTCTTTTCAGGATTGATTTCCAATTTTATTCCACTGTGGTCTGAGAGAGTACTTGATGTAATTTTAGTTTTCTTAAATTTGTTGAGACTTGTTTTGTGGCTTATCACATGGTTTATCTTGGAGAATGTTCTGTGTGCTCATGAATAGAAAATATATTCTGCAGTTGTTGGTTAGATTGTTCCATAAATATCTGTTAAGTCCATTTGTTCTAGGGTATAGTTTAATTCCATTGTTTCTTTGTTGACTTTCTGTCTTGATGACTTGTGTAGTGCTATCAGTGGAGTGTAGAAGTCTACCACTATTAATGTGTTGCTGTTTATTTCATTTCTTAGGTCTAGTAGTAATTGTTTTACAAATTTGGGAGCTCCCATGTTAGGTGCATATATATTTAGGATTGTGATAATTTCCTGTTGGACTAGTCCTTTTATCATTATATAATGTCCCTTTTTGTCTTTTTTAACTGCTGTTGCTTTAACATTTGTTTTGTCTGATAAAAGAATAGCTACTCCTGCTTGCTTGTGGTGTCCATTTGGATGGACTATCTTTTTCCACTCCTTTACCTTAAGTTTATGTGAGTTTTTATGTGTCAGATGAGTCTCTTGAAGACAGCAGATACTTGGTTGGTGAATTTTTATCCATTCTTCTATTCTGTATCTTTTAAATGGAGCATTTAGGCCATTTACATTCAATGTTAGTATTCAGATGTGAGGTATTATTCTATTTATCATGATATTTGTTGCCTCAATACCTTGTTTTTTTTTTTTTTTTTTTTTTTTTGTTATAGTTAACAGGTTCTTTGAGATTTATGCTTTTATTTTATTTTATTTTTTTTGAGACAGAGTCTTGCTCTGTCACCCAGGCTGGAGTGCTGTGGCATGATCTCGGCTCACTGCAACCTCTGCCACTCAGGTTCAAGCAACTCTCTGTCTCAGCCTCCTGAGTAGCTGCGGCTACAGGTGCCTACCACCATGCCTGGCTAATTTTTTTGTACTTTTTAGTAGAGATGGTGTTTCACCATTTTGGCCAGGCTGGTCTCAAACTCCTGACCTCAGGTAATCTGCCTACCTTGGCCTCCCAAAGTGCTGGGATTACAGATGTGAGCCACCACACCTGGCTGAGATTTATGCTTCAGGGAGATTCTATTTTGTTCTATTTCTAGGATTTGTTTCAAGACTTAGAGCTGCTTCTATCTTGCTGGCTTGGTAGCAGCAAATTCTCTCAGTATTTGTCTGAAAAAGACTATTTTTCCTTCATTTATGAAGCTTAGTTTCACTGGATACAAAATTCCTGGCTGATAATTGTTTTGTTTAAGGAGGCTGAAGATAGGACCCCAATCTCTTCTAGTTTATAAGGTTTCTGCTGAGAAATCTGCTGTTAATCTGACAGGTTCTTCTTTATAGGTTACCTGATACTTTTACCTCACAACTGTTAATATTCTTTCCTTCTTATTGACTTTAGGTAACCTGATGACCATGTGCCTAGGCAATGATCTTTTTGCGATGGATTTTCCAGCTGTTCTTTGAGCTTTTCGTATTTGGATATCTAGATCTCTAGCAAAGCCAGGAGGTTTTCCTCAATTATTCCCTCAAATATGTTTTCCATACTTTTAGATTTCTCTTTTTCCTTGGGAACACAAATTATTCTTTGTTCTTTTAACCTAATCCCAAACTTCATGGAGGCTTTGTTCATTTTAAAATTCTTTTTTCTTTTCTTTCTCAGATTGTGTTAATTCAAAAACCTTGTCTTTGAGCTTTGAAGTTCTTTCTTCTACTTGTTTGATTTTCTTGCTGAGACTTTCCAGTGCATTTTGCATTTCTCAAAGTGTGTCCTTGATTTCCAGTAGCTGTGATTGTTTTTTATTTTGCTATTTATTTCACTGGAGATTTTTTCATTCATATGCTGTCATTGTTTTCATTTCTTTAAGTTGGGCTTCACCTTTCACTGGTGCCTCCTTGATTGGTTTAATAATTGACCTTCTGAATTCTTTTTCTGGCAATTCAGAGATTTTATCCTGATTTGGATCCAGTGCTGGTGAGCTAGTGTGATCTCTTTTTTTTTTTTTTTTTTTCTTGAGATGGAGTCTCACTCTGTTGCCCAGGCTGGAGTGCAATGGCATGATCTCCCCACTGCAACCTCCACATCCCAGGTTTGAGCGATTCTCCTGCCTCAGCCTCCTGAGTAGCTGGGATTACAGGCATGCGTCACCATACCCAGCTTATTTTTGTATTTTTGGTAGAGACGAGGTTTCACCACGTTGGCCAGGCTGGTCTTGAACTGCTGACCTCAGGTTATCTGCCTGCCTCGGCATCCCAAAGTGCTGGGATTATAGGCATAAGCCACTGTGCCCAGCCTAGTATGATCTTTTTAGGTGTTTTAAAGAACCTTATTTTGTCATATTACCATAATTGTTTTTCAGGTTTCTTCTCATTTGGGTGGAACATGTCAGAGGGAAGATCTGGGACTCAATGGCTGCTCTTCTGATTCTTTTGTCCCACAAAGAGCTCCCTTGATTTGGTGCTCTCCTCCTTTCCCTAGGGATGGGGCTTCCTGAGAGCTGAACTGCAGTTATTGTTATTTCTCTTCTGAAGCTAGCCATCCAGCAGAGCTACTGGGCACCGAGCTGGTACTGGGAGTGTCTGCAAAGAGTCCCATGATGTGATGTGATCCGTCTTCAGGTCTCTCAGCTGTGGATACCAGCACTTGGTCTGGTGAAAGTAACAGGGGAGTGAAGTGGACTCTGTGAGAGTCCTTGGTTGTATTTTGGTTAAGTTCGCTGGTTTTCTATTCGTTGGCCCCCAGCCAGGAGATGGTGCTTACAAGAGAGCATCAGTTGCAGTACTATAGACAGGATTAGGTGGTGGGCAGGGCCATAGAGTTCCTAAGAGATTATGTTCTTTGTCTTTGGCTACTGGGGCAAGTAGAGAATGACCATCAGGTTGGGGCAGGGTTAGGTGTATCTGAGTCAGACTCTCCTTGTGCATGGCTTGTTGTGGCTGCTGTAGGGGATAGGGGTGTGATTCCCAGGCCAGTGGAGTTATGTTCCCAGGGGCATTATGGCTGTCTCTGCTGCATCACACAGGTCACCAGGGAAGTGGGGGAAAGCCTGCAGCGGCAGGCCTCACTCAGCTTCCACGCAGCCCACGGCCCAAAAGGCCAGTCTCACTCCTATCAGGACCTCCTTCTGCTGCCACCCCCCAGCCCACCCAACAGCACTGGGTTTATTTCTAGGCAGCTGGTGAGCAGGGTTCAGAACTTGCCCTAGGTGGCAAGTCTCCCAGCTGAGAGCACAAGCTGGTCTCCAGTTCCTCAGCTCTCCCATGCAGCATGCAGCAGCATTCCACCTCCTTCAAAGGGTCTGTAGATTCTCTCAGTTTTCTTGGTATGTTCCTGCAGTAGTTCTTGGGACAAAAGTCCACTGTGTGTCTGCACATGCTGCTGTTTGTCTGAGTGGGAGCTGCAAGTTAGTCCTTCCTTCTATCCACCACTTTTTTCCTCTCTTTCACTGATGATACTTTCTAAGTTTAATGTTTATATTTTCAAAGTCTTTAGATCTTTGAAACAGTCTTATAGCATCCCGAATTTGCAAATTGTGATTGTTGTGTAGTTACTGTGAATTTTTGCAAGTGACAATGAGTGTCTTACTATCATCTCGTAGTGCCTTTTTTTTTAAAGTGCTTTTTTTTTTTCATGCTTAATAGAAAATTGCTTTACTGTGGGCAGTATTAGCAAAATTTTAAAAGCAATTTTCATGAAAAAAGACGATATACACATTATTTAGGGGTTATTGATATTAGGAGCCATTTTATTAAAAAAAAATATGTACCTTATTACATAAAATATAAATTTTATTAATATTGTTAAGATCTCAGCGATCATTTCTAAAACTCAGCTCCATTACTCTAAACAAAAAGATAGGAGAAAAAATTATTTAGGATCGTAGTCCAATAAAACTTTTCCTTTTTATACTTGTTTCATGTATTCTGAATATGACAAGCACTCGGTTTTACTTTGCCATCTTTAGAAGAATTTAGTTTAAACAGAAATCTCAATAGCCCTCTGTCTCATTGCATAACTTGGGCTCTGCATGCAGTTTCATATTTTGCTGTATTTAGGTAAATGGGACCCTCAGGACCAGTGATTACCCGAAGTACGTTAATCTGCTCAGGCAGCCATAATAAAATAACGTAGACTGGATGGCTTAAACAACAGACATTTACTTTCCTACAGTTCTGGAGGCTGGAAGTTCAAGATCAAGGTGCCAGTAGAGTTGATGTCTAGTGAGGACTCTCTTACTGGCTTGCAGATGGCCACCTTGCTGTGTCCTCACATGAGAGGGCTCTGTGGTGCCTCTTCCACTTACTATAAGGACACCAGTCCTTTCAGACTAGAGCCCCACACTTCTGACCTCTTTTAACCTTATTTGTGTCCTGAAAAGCTCGATCTCTAAGTACAGTCACATTGTGGGGTTAGGGCTTCAACATAAGAATTTTGATTGGACACAATTCTGTATATAACATATAGATAAAGGAGTATATGGGCATTTTGAAGTGTTTTGGCTTTTTGTGCTTTATTCTTGCCAGGAATTAAGTGTTCTGGCATTAAAACGACATATTTTTCCCCAAGAAAATAATGAATCATATTTTATATGTCATGGTATTTAAATGTTAAATGTATAAAGTTGGATGGGTTAACATTGCCTACAACTAATTGATCCTGATTTTTCAAGCCAGAAAAGGCTATGTCTTTTTAGTTAAAAAGCTGCTCGAATGTGTGCATGAGTGTGTTCATGAGTGTGTGTGTGTGTATGTGTATGTGAGTGTGCATGTGTGTATGTATGAGAGAGAGGATTTGGTAGCTGGTGGTATGAGCAGATTGCTTTGCCCTTGGTGTGATGCCTGTATCTCTAAGAGAAATTATTACCTGTATCCCACTACGAAAATTGATTTTGTGGAACAATAGGCTGTGAATTCAGTTTTTTGAGGTCTTTCTGTTTAAATGAGATTTGATTTTCTTTTCTAGAAAAATTGCTCCTAGGCAGTCCTGGAAAGTTTGGAAACCTGTTTTATTTTGTTTGTTGTCCTCTAGTTATTTTGATAGGGCTATGGAAGAATGGAGACAGTTCCATTGTGACCTTAATGACCTCACACAGTGGATAACAGAGGCAGAAGAATTACTGGTTGATACCTGTGCTCCAGGTGGCAGCCTGGACTTAGAGAAAGCCAGGATACATCAGCAGGTGAGTGTTTTCTGTTAGAGGAGGGGGATTACACATATGGTTAGTGTATGCCTGTTAAGACAGATTTCGGAAGTAGGGGCAAAATATATTATTTTTTTGGAAGCCAATGGACAATTTGTAATTTTTGTTCCAGTTCTTGTTACCAGTTATAAAAATTTAAGAAATTGGTCAATCACAAGTTTCAATCAAGATTTCAAAGAAATATAAATAAAAATACTCTTTAGTGGGTAATGTGAAATACAATTTTATTTAAACAATTTTATATTTAGAATACAATTTGTAAAATGTTATGCCTAAGACTATATTAAGAACAGAAAAAAATATTTGCATGCCTCACCTGTGTTTTTTGTACTTAAAACACTTAGGCATCTCATTTTTCTTTGTATCATTGTTAATTATTATAAAGTAAATTATTCTGGAGCGACAGCAGGGCAGCTGCTCATGTAAGTCTAATTCAGTCTTGGGAAAATATAACACAAAGTTAGTTCTGCTGATGACAACAGCTCTTTAAAAATAACAATAGAAAGCACACACAATTTCAATTCTACCATTGATAAAAATACTTTCTCTTTTATTAAATTTTAAAATGTATTTTATTTAGAAGGACACGACAAGTTAAAGAGAATTCGTTTATTTTTCATATAAATGTGTTAATGCGGCCGGGCGCGGTGCCTCACACTTGTAATCTCAGCATTTTGGGAGGCCAAAGCAGGCGAATTACGAAGTCAGGAGATCGAGACCATCCTGGCTAACACAGTGAAACCCCATCTCTACTAAAAATGCAAAAAATTAGCCAGGTGTGGTGGCGGGCACCTGCAGTTCCAGGTACTCAGGAGGCTGAGGCAGGAGAATCACTTGAACCTGGGAGGTGGAGGTTGCAGTGAGCCAAGATTGTGCCACTGCACTCCAGCCTGGGTGACAGAGTGAGACTCTGTCTCAAAATAAATAAATAAATAAATAAATAAATAAATGAATAAATAATTGTGTTAATGCATTTTTCTTATTTTTGGAATTACAGATAAGTGTTTAAATTTGACTTGAAAATATCCATTTAATCTGTTACTTAAACACTTGTAGGCCAGTGTATTAGTCTGTTCTCATGCTGCTAATAAAGACATGCCTGAGATTGGGTTATTTATAAAGGAAAGAAGTTTAATTGACTCATAGGTCAACATCGCTGGGGAGGCCACAGGAAATGTACAATCATGGTGGAAGGGGAAAAAACATGTCCTTCTTCATATGGTGGCAGGAGAGAGAAGTGCTGAGCAAAGTGGGGGAAAAGTCCCTTATAAAACCATCAGATCACTATCACTAGAACAGCATGAGGGTAATCACCCCTGTGACTAGTTACTTCCTACTGGGTCCCTCCCATGGCATGTGGGGATTATGGGAGGTACAATTCAATATGAGATTTAGGTGGGGACACAACCAAACCATATCAACCAGTGAAGCAATATCTTAGTAAAATGCACATTTAGGTTTACTTGTATATGGTAGAACACAAGGATATAAGGATATATTGGGGTATATAATTTTTTAAAGCAGTGCCTTCAAGTACTTGTTTGGAAGAAGATGAGCAACTCATTTTCATCAAACATGATTGATTCTTATGCTTTAATGTAAACAGCTATTATTCGTTTTAGTTATTAGGCTGTCCTATTTCCTTGTATTTTTCCTGATGACATTCATGAGGATGGGTTAGATTTCAAAATAGATTTCATTTAGCATGTTTATTGAAATGTAATTAAATTGTTTTAAAATGCCTTTTTTTTTTTTTTTAAACATAAAATATCTTTCCAGGAATTTGCCTCTGTCACACTTAAATTGATACGACAATACTTGGGTGGATTCATTGCATCAGAATCATTTAATTATTGGTGAAATTAATCTTGAGTTGTGCTATGTTACAGGAACTTGAGGAGGGCATCAGCAGCCACCGGCCCAGTTTTGCAGCACTAAACAGAACTGGGGATGGGATTGTGCAGAAACTCTCCCAGGCAGATGGAAGCTTCTTGAAAGACAAACTGGCAGGTTTAAACCAACGTTGGGATGCAATCATTGCAGAAGTGAAGGATAGGCAGCCAAGGTGATTTAGCTATGATTGTTTGCAGGCACAAGAGTGAACATATTTTGAATAGAATCTTTAAAGATGCAATCCAATGAGTTCTTTTATTGTTTGACATTGTAATAGGAATTTTACTGACATTTAAGACCTCTGCTGCCCGCTTTCCCCTTCCTGTATTTTAGGCTGTCCATAAAGTCTCACTTTTCTACTCAAATATTACATATGTAAAAACCAGACACCTTTATTCCTTTTATTTACAACTGCTTATTATGATATGGTGATTACGGTGGGAATTTAAAGTAGTTGAAATAACTGAAACTCCAGGTTTCAGGTTTGAAAGTTTGGGTTCAAGATCAGACCTTCCCTTTACTTATTTCCTGACTGAGCCTACCTTAGTAATCTGTCTAAGTTGCTTTAGTGTCAAATGTTGTGTTCTATTCGTGCTTTGCAAATAATAAAGTTCTTCATCTATGTAATATACTAATATAATATAGTATTATTAATTTTTATGTCAGATTATGTTACAATGACTCAGATTTTATTTGGGCATCTTCTGGTTGCAAATATGTTTGATTACCAAGGAATATAATGCTCAACACTATACACAATTTCCATATTTAAAATTATTTGACATTATTTTCTGAGACAGTCAAGATTTAATGAATGATTTCTACTTTGCTTCATGTATTTCATCATTAATGATCTTTGTTGTTTGTTTCTTATTGGTAGTTTAGGGTTAAAAATTTCACGATTTTTTTTTTCTGTTAATTTTAACTCTGTTGATGAAGTTTTATTTTAGTGATAATCTATCATTTTGTGAAAAGCCACTCTAATACTTTATCAGGTCCAGTATTATGCAACCTAAAATATTCAAGGATCATGTGACCTACAGTTGCTTTTCATTTAAAAAATCTATAATTTTGTGTGTTTTGTTAAGAGACAAATAGTAATTTGTATGTTTTGGTTGAGAGATTACCACATGGCAGAGAGAGTATTTGGCACCTTGCACACATTGCCTTGTTCAGAAGTCATGACTCACCTCTTAGGCAACTGTTAGGCCTTGTACAGCTTTAGAAACTGAGGCTAAGAGAGGCGAGGTTAAGTAACTTGTGCAAGATGTCATAGAAAGTAAGCGATCGTGCTATCTTATGCTCTCAAATATTACGCTGTACAAACTTAGAAAGAACACAGAAGTCTCTGGCCAAAGTGTCTTCCTCTGGAAATGAGAACTATGATATCACCACAGAGGATTGTCATGAGGATTAAATGCAATAGTGTTTGCAAAATGTACATGCCTTGACTATTCATAGTAAACACCTAAAGTATCTATTTCTGATGAAAGCAAGTTAGCTTAGAACTTACTCTCTAAGCATATTGCTGAATTTTGCCAATGATTGATTAACGACTTGATTGATATTTATTGAGCTTTATGTTTAGCACTGAAGATACAAGTATGATTAAGGAACTCTAAGAATAAGAAAATGATGAAAGAAAACATCGTTAAAGAGATAAGAGTGTCACAGAGGCAGATATGATGGACTGTGGAATTTAAGTGTCACAGAGGAAGCATGCCAAAGCTGAGTTTTAAAGCATTTATAGCAATTTCCTATAAATTTCTAGGCAGAAGAAGTAAAACAGCAGAGGTGGGAGGTATGAATGGCATCCTCGTGTGAGAGATCTGCAAAGGAGAGGAGGGTTCAATGACCAGGGGAAGGATTGGAAAATGAGGTCCCATAAGATCTTATATGTCATGCTATTCAGTTTGCACGGAGGGTCTTAGCTTGAAATGATTTATCTCCTAGACCTTTATTGTTTTTTTGAGACAGAGTCTTGCTCTGTCACCCAGTCTGGAGTGCAGTGGCATGATCTCAGCTCACTGCAACCTCTGCCTCCTGAGCTCAGGCAATTCTCATGCCTCAGCCTCCTTAGTAGCTGGTATGACAGGTGCCTGCCACCATGCCTGGCTAATTTTCATATTTTTAGTAGAGATGGCATTTTACCATGTTGGCCAGGCTGGTCTAGAACTCCTGGCCTCAAGTTGATCCGCTGGCCTTGGCCTCTCAAAGTTCTGGGATTATAGGCATGAGCCACTGTGCCTGTCCTCTCCTAGACCTTTTTAAGGAAAAACATGTACCTTCTAGGAGGGTTTTAACAATAAATGCAGAAATTCTTCTAAAGATAGATCTCTGTGGAGTGTGGTAATTACAGCTGCTAAAACTCACAAGGTGACGCTAATACATGTTTTTACTCATTTTTTTGGAAGTGAAAAGAATAATGAATCTCTTCTCCAACAGCTTATATTTTGACTAAAACAATATTTATCTTCATAAATTAATGCTAAACTTCATTTTAGGTTTGTAGTCTATATTAAATTGGGACCATCTTGGGTAGATTGTATATATATTGTTAATAAAGTCATTGAAAATTATCATGCAGTTCAATTTGTTTTTGTATTGAGTGCCTGTAGTTAAGTATTTGCATAGTTCAGCAACCTGCGGAATTATTTCTTCCCTTTTTTGGAGACAAGGTCTTGTTCTGATACCCAGGCTGGAGTGGAATGGTGGAGTCATAGCTCACTGCATCCTTAAGCCCCTGGACTCAAGCAATCCTCTCACCTTAGTCTTCTGAGTAGTTGGGGCTGCAAGTGCGTGCCACCACACCCAGCAGAATTTTAAATTGTTTGTAAAAATAAGGTCTCACCATGTTGTCCAGGCTGGTCTCGAACTCCTAGGCTCAAGTGATCCTCCTGCCTCAGTCTCTCAAAGTGCTGGGATTACAGCCATAAGCCACCAAGCCCAGTGGGTTATTCGTTAGTGAGCAATTGTTATCTTCTGTTAGAACATGAATTTATAATTTGTTTTTACTCTTGGAGGTAACATTTAAAAGGTAGATTTTATTTAGCTAATTTACAGATGAAAATATTGGGTGACTCAAATATATCTTATTGAAATCACTTGATTTCCTTTATAGTTCCGTTTTCAAAGTACTAAATTAGTCATGATCATGAAACATTGGAAAGTGAAATTTCAACCTTTTTTGGAAACAAAGGCCTATAATAGTATTTTGGGTGTTTCCAAAGTCATTATTTAAGTTAAATACTTTTCACTATGGAGGGTAGATTACTTGGTTTAGTCTTAGTAATTAGTGCTATTGCCGTATTTATTTATTTTTAATCTCAAAGGAGCATTCTTTCTCGATGGATACTTAAAAAATATGAATTTGTAGTGATTTTCATTTTTTAAACATTATACATTAAATATTGACTGTTTATTAAATATGTGAGTATTATTTAGTATTTTATTACATGTATTGCAAGATTATGTTAGACTTTTGTCATTAAAAATGAAAACTCCTAGCTGTAAAACATAAATTCTTATTAGGGGTGATATGGTATAATTCATTTAAAATTGCATTCAGTTTTAAACCAGCAGTTAATTATAGCAGCTATAAAATAAAGATACCACCAGGCTTTTAATAGCTTTCAAATCCTTTTAAAAAACACATAATCTTATTTGTCATATGAGTTCTAATCATATTCCTATCTTCTGACAGATGGTTTATATTCTTACAAATGTTATTCTTATAACACTATAAAGATCTAATTGAGGCAGTTCCTTTTTTGTATTCATTTGACTGTTTTCCTTGCATCATTTAAAATTTTTGCTTTTTTTCTACATCTTTTTGTAACTTAGTTCTATATTCAAATATAATGGTTATTTTAATAAACAAGCCAAATTCACATGTTTCTTGTCTTCCCTAATACTTGTAAGATTCTCCCATTCTTGGTACCTTGCTTTGTTCTTATTCTTTCTGTCCTATGAATAAAGTAGAGTAATAGTTACCACCTAATGTGATAACATGTCATATAATGATTCCTTTCAGTATTCGTGGAACACTCAAAGAGAATTATGCTCTTTCCCTATTATTTTAGATAAAGACATTTTTCATGTTTTAAAAAATTTCCATTATGTTGCAGAGTGGTATCTAACTTTTAGAAAGTCTTTTGTATTGAATTTCTACATAATTTTTTATGATGAGGGAAGATAATAATCTTTAGTTTCAATAGTTTTGAATTTAATGAAGAAAAAACTTATTGGTCTATTATTAAGCAGTCTTTAGCATTGTAGAATACATAGTTTCACTTAAAAATACATATTAAAATAATTATTAGAAATTATTTATTTTGAGAAATATTTATTCAGGATATCCAAAGCAAATATATAACTTTCTGCTTAATTGGGCATTTTTTCCTCAATATTTTTAAATAATATATTCTTTTAGGCTGAAAGGAGAAAGCAAGCAGGTGATGGAGTACAGGCATCAGCTGGATGAGATTATCTGTTGGTTAACAAAGGCTGAGCATGCTATGCAAAAGAGATCGACCACCGAATTGGGAGAAAACCTACAAGAATTAAGAGTAAGTTGTTTATTGCTCTCTCTATGCCTTTGGTGCCCAAACATTATACTTCAGAATCACGTACTGCATGTCTGAAGAAGAAAAGGGAAACTAAACTTGGCACTTTTTGGTAAATGTGGTGAACTTGAAAGAGGAATATCTTTTATTTTTTTAAAAGGCAGTTATAATTTTGGTCTTGCAGAGCTTAAACTTCACTTACATAAAAAGAACAAACTATTATGGTGTCAGTATTAGACCAAAGATTTTAGGATATTGTAAACTGACTTTATCATTTTAAAATACAATAGGTCTATGAAATACAGTTTTTTTGTTTTAGATTTGGAAGACAATTACTGATTATTATCTGTAAAGCTGCAAAACTCAACTTTATAGATAATAATCAGTAATTATCGGAGTGACTTGTTGAGGAACAAAATGCAGCTTGCAATGGGTTTAGCATCATGGTTGTATTAATCAGATTTTCTTTGTTGGTTTGCAACTGACAAGTATTGTTTATGGTTGTATATGTATATAATCTATAAAAATTCATACATATGTAGATGTATAAATATATCTAAATATCCATAAATTTTGTATTCATAAATATTTATTTTTTGTGTTAAAAATTAAAATACTTGTTGAAGAACACTCAGCATAATATGCTCACATTTTTATTTTAAAAAAAGAAATTGTGGGCTGGATGCTGTGGCTCATGCCTGTAATCCTAGCACTTTGGAAGGCCAAGGCAGGCAGATCACAGGGTCAGGAGATCGAGACCATCCTGGCTAACACGGTGAAACCCCTTTTTTCAAAAAAAAAAAAAAAAAAAAAAAAAAAAAAAAATTAGCTGTGCTTGGTGGTGGGCACCTGTAGTCCCAGCTATTCGGGACGCTGAGGCAGGAGAATGGCATGAACCCAGGAGGCAGAGGTTGCAGTGAATCAAGATTGTTCTACTGCACTCCAGCTTGGGCGACAGAGCGAGACTGTGTCTGTCCCCCCCCCCCCCAAAAAAAGAAATTATGAGTGTGTATTCATACATGCATAAGCATAAAAGTGTATGTGAAAGGTTACTTACTAATTCAATCAGAAATTTTGTCCATAAAGGAGTATGATTGAAGCATTTTGAGAAAGAAACATTGAATAATGAAAATATTTTGTGAAACATATATTATGTTTTCTTTTAAAATGTGACAATATCTAACAAACTTCCTTTTTTATCTAAAATTTTCAATAGTTTCTTTGGGAATGTCTCTTTTGTAAACAATTCGGGGAGAGTTAGAAAAGGTGGGACAGTATATTAGGATGGAGTAGCAAGGAGGAGATAACAACAGAATGTTAAATTAGCAATGTAAAAATAATATATGATCTGGTTAAGAGACAGTGAGTACCAGAGAGCGCGTTTGTGCCCAGGATTGCAGAAATACACACGGAAGGCATGTGCTCACTCCCATGTTAGTCATCATTTGTTAGCATGAGCTTAAGCTTCTTATAAGTTTCTTTTTCACTTAACAAATTAGAAATTTACATTTATATAATGTCAAAAAGGTTTCTAATACAGTTCTTGAACTTTCCCTTATCTGACTACCTTCTAACCACACCTGTCTTTTAACTTCTCCAGGACTTAACTCAAGAAATGGAAGTACACGCTGAAAAACTCAAATGGCTGAATAGAACTGAATTGGAGATGCTTTCAGATAAAAGTCTGAGTTTACCTGAAAGGGATAAAATTTCAGAAAGCTTAAGGACTGTAAATATGACATGGAATAAGGTGTGTATAAAGTTACTATCACACATATCTCAAATTGATTGATTTTGTTGTCAGAGATGTGGGATCATGTAACTGCTTTACTTTCAAGTATATCCAAATGGGGCAAATTTTACTAAAGCTTACTAATGTTTATATTTTTTATCGGTCATAGACAGAGGCATATATTCTGGAAGGATACTTTTTATTTTATATGGAACTCTTTGGCCTAGGGGATTCATACATTATATACTACATTAAATAATGAATATATGTTGGAATTAGGTAAGAAAATTCCAGTAATTATATTCTGAAAATGAAGACCTTAAAATAGCATTCTGAGCCGGGTGCATTGGTTCACACCTGTAATCCCAACACTTTGGGAGGCTGAGATGGGCGGGATCACTTGAGTCCGGGAATTTGACACCAGCCTGGCCAACACTCTTCTTTAGTAGAGTAGAGTGAAATCCCATCTCTACTAAAAATACAAACATTTGCCAGTCATGGTGGCACATGCCTGTAATCGCAGCTACTTGGGAGGCTGAGGAACGAGAATTGCCTATACCTGGGAGGTGGAGGTTGCAGTGAGCTGCAGTCACTCCAGTGGACCCCAGCCTGGGTGAGACAGGGAGACCCTGTCTCATAAGACAAACAAACAAACAAACAAAAAAGAAAATAGCATCCTGATTTTGCACATGACTTTTCACACATGTATGTTTATTTTCAATGATTTTACTCATTAAATATATATTTACTAGGTTCCAGTGAAATGTAATGGCATATGACTACAAATACAACTAAGATATTTTTCCCTCCTACCATTATTATTATTATTTTTGCCATTGAACTGTTAAAAGTAGATAAAATCATAGATTTTTTTGTTTGTTTGACCTGGTACATACCATATCAGAGTATGAGGTCTATATAGGACATTAAATGGATTTATCTCTGTCCTTGATTTGGATGAACTCCATATCAGGCATTTTCTCTCTCATCCTCTTTAAATGGTAGCTATTACTCTATAACTAATGATACAGGTGCTTTATTGATCTCGTCTCACTGCCTGTTGAGTCACTGTGATTCACACATGTGTATCTCTGGTCTGGACCTTTCTCCATACTCTAGACTTGCATATACAACTACCTGCTCAACATCTCTCCTTAAATGTCTAGTAGGCACCTCAAACTAACATACACAATCGAGCTCTTGCTATCCCTCTCCCTTCTGTGCCTTCATGTACATCTCCCACCTTAGTCAGTGGAAGTTTCATCCTTATTATTACTTAAGTCAGAAACATTGGAGTCAATCCTATGGTATATGAATTCTATCACAAAAAGAAGCAAAGAAAACCCCCAAACCAAAAACTATACCTCAGTCACCATTATCAGCTTTTCCTTGAAAGTGCATATCTACTGGATGGATGGTTTATAGGCTAGCCAGATGGCTACATATGAGAAGGCAAACGTAGCAGAAGTTTGACAGTTGTAGATGTCAGATGGCACATAGATGTTTCCGCTACAATTCTTTCAACTCTTCTTAGGTCAAAAAATATCATACATTTGACTGCTTCTCACGACCCCCATTGCCACTAACTTGTTTCAAGCCTGCCATTATGTCTTGCCTTGATGACTACAAAGTCCGCCCCACTGATCTCCCCTGCTTCTTCCTTTGCCCTTTGTTATTCTGTTCTAGACAAAGCAGTCAATATGATTGGTTAAAACACAGTTCAGATCAAGTGACTTCTCTGAGCAAAGTCCACCAATGGTTTTCTCTTGCTCAGGGTCAAAGCCAAAATGCATTTTTGGCTTATAAGACTTCTCATGGCCTGGCATCATCTGATCTCTCCTACAATATCCACTGCTCTCTCTCCCCTACATTCCTTTCCAGACATATTAGGTCTTGTGTCCCTTGCCAGAAAGGCTGTCTATATTCAGTCAGAGCACACATATTTATTTAACATGAAGGGTATCAGTGGGTATTCTGCAGAAAAGGGAACAGTGGTTAATTTGGGTGCACTATGTCAGACAAAGCTAGAGCTTTTGTTATTGCAGGATTTCATGTAGATTTTAATATAATTCACTTTGGTGAATTATGAATGTCTGGGGCTAAGAATGCTAATTGTGCAGAAAATCTCAACAAACATACTTCGGTTAATTCTAACATGGGATATTTCATTCATTCATACACTCATTCATTCACTCAATAAGTTTTTATTGGAGTCTCACTTTCTGCCAGGTATCATTTTAAGAGATAGGAATGCATTAAAGAGCATGGCATTCCTTCTAACTCAAGGAGCTTATCATGGATGAGACCAGTAGACAAGCAATTCTAACATCCAGGTACTGATGGGCACATAAAGGTGGAGCACCTGCCTGGCTTTGAGGGGTAGCTGTGGAGGGTTTTGTTGAAAAGATCACATTCCGGTTAATTTATGAAGGATGAATAAGAATTAGTCGGGTGAAGAATGAAGGAAAGGGCAATGTAGAGAGAAGTGGCAAATGAAAGTGTCTGGAAGAGATAGAGAATGAGCACAGTGTATATATATATAGGTCCAGGAAGTAGCTCAATGTAGAATGAAAGGCTGAGGGATGTTCTCAGAGATGAGAGCCTGGAGGACTCACTGTGCATCACAAGGAATTTGAGCTCCATGTTGCAAACAGTCTACCACTTTGAGGGTAGTGGGCAGCTATTGATGGGTTTTAATTAGAGGAAAGTCATATTTTTGAAACATTGCTATAGTTTTACTACGGAGATAGATGGAGTGATCCTAAGAATTGATACAGAAAAATTCGTTAGAATCTTCAGAAGAGTTTATGAAATGGGTATCAGGGAAGACAGGGAAAAGGAATTCAGATTTGGACATGTCTGAATATCTAGTTCACAGAAAGGGCTGGACTGAAGATACGTTTTGGGCAGTCTTTAGCCTCTCGAAACTCTATTTGATTCCTGAAACCGTTGGAAACCAGGACTCAGGGAGAGCCCAGGGTGAAGGGCTAGAAGAGCAACACACCTACCCTGGAGGATATTGGTATTTGATGGATGGGCAGAGGAAAAGGAGCTGGTGAAGGAAATTGAGGAGAGCCAGCCAGAGAGGCAGGAGGAAAGCCAGCATTGCAGAGTGATAACAGAATTCCAGCAAGGGGGAGTGGACAGCATTAACTGGTACACATGGGTCAGAACAGCTAAGGACTGGTTGGTGTTTTTGATAGCAGTGTCAGCAGAGTTAGGGGCTCAAACAAGATTGCGGTGGAGAGTGAATGTACAGCCAGAAGTTTAGGTGGTTAGGGGAAGAAGAGTGGCAGAGCTGCCATTCAGAATAACACCTCCTCTTTTGAACTACAGCCATCTTTATTTATATAGTATTTTTCTCTTTCTGTTTGTCCTGATGTGGTAGATTTGCAGAGAAGTGCCTACCACCCTGAAGGAGTGCATCCAGGAGCCCAGTTCTGTTTCACAGACAAGGATTGTTGGTAAGATATAGTTTATCTTTAACAAAATTTTTTAAAAAATCAATATAGTAAAATTTTGTGATATGAGCCTCATGTATGAATTAGAAAGACTTATTTAGTAACATTGTGCCATTTTCTTTATTTAATCTACTTTCAATGATTTGAAGAAAACATCTTCTTAAACCCAAGACACATTTGGCTGCCCAGTATGGGCAAGGCATTTGTTCTCATGGTAGATAAGGCTGGCCTTTCTCTGGACTCCAGGGCTACCTGGGCATCCACAGGTCCTGCTGAAGGGAAGATGAGAGGCTAGGTGCAAAAACTGGGGACTAGTTTTCAGGGTCCATGCAGCTTTGCAGGAAATCAGCTATAACTTGCTGTGTTAATGTGAGCTTGGTTAGGATATGTAATTAGACCTTGATTGTGACTGAGAACAAAAGGCTTAGATATCCTGGGAAGCAGGTGGGAGATGGGGATTTAGAAGCATTCTCCATGCTAGGAGACAAATACTTCTCACTTGAATGTGGAGAAAGAAGAATGTTTTCCACTATTTCCTTCTCTCTTTATCCAGATTAGATAGCAGGCTGCTGCCCCATAGCCACTGTCGCCACTGCCTTGTAGATTTTTTGAACCATCATGCCCTGCTCTTCCTCTGTTGAGTCACGTGGCAAAACCCCAAATGTGACTAACTAACTGGCCACTCACACCCTGCCAGCTGCTTCTGCTGATTCTTTTTATTGCTCCTCCCTGCTTTTTTCTTCTCCCTCCTCCTTCTCCTCCTCCTTGACTTCCCTGTCCACCTTCTGCTTTCTACCTCTTCCCTCCTCCTCCACCTCTACCTCTTCCACCTCTTGTTTTTAAATTTTTTTCCGGTCCTATTTATTTTTCTTGTTCCTCTTATTTTCTTTTCTTCTTCTCCTCCTCCTTCCCCTCAAGTTTTGGAAAAAGTGATGAGAGATAAGATTTTTTTTTTCTTTCATTTTTTGAGATTGCAAGCTAAGTGAGGGCCATGTTTGTGTTCTTTATTACTTGTCTTTCTGGAAATTTGCACAAAATACCTGGGGCCTGATCAAGTTTCTTGATTAATATTCAGAACACTTGAGTTGACATTTGGGTACTGCTGCTTTGCAAATACAAACTCAACTCCATAATCATAGGGAATGGATTTGATGCATTTTATAAAATCGTCATGGGTTTTCTTTATTTTTAAAACTTCATTATGGTAAAAGAGCAGGGAAAATTGAATACATATTTAGAAGTATAAAAAGCTAACAGCAAAGCTACAACTTCCATTAGGTGGATGGCTCATTTTTAACAAGTTATTTGTTCTTGGGACGGGCCTGAGACCTGAAGCTA
The DNA here is from genome assembly GCF_001698545.2 of Rhinopithecus bieti. Classification (NCBI taxonomy): domain Eukaryota; kingdom Metazoa; phylum Chordata; class Mammalia; order Primates; family Cercopithecidae; genus Rhinopithecus; species Rhinopithecus bieti. The sequence goes on from NW_016813984.1 coordinate 368,754, forward strand.
ATCTTAGTATGTCTCTCTCCTCCTACACAATGTTTTAATGCAGTTCCTTCTTCTTTTTAACATTATATTTAGAAAATAAAATTAACTATTTTAAAGTGAACAATTTAGTGACATTTAATGCATTCAAAATGTTGTACAACCACTATTTCTATCTAGTTCCAAAATATTTCTATCACTCCAAAGTAAAACCTCTTACTCATTAAGCAGTTTCTTCTCATTCCCTCCTACTCCCAGCCCCTGGCAACTACCAATCTGCATTCTGTCTCCATGGATTTATCTATTCTGGATATTTCATATAAATGGAATCGTACGATGCTTCTTTCACTTAGCATAATGTTTTTGAGGTTCATCCTTGCCAACACCTTGCTGACTGTACTCATTTCAGAGCTATGACTATCTATCTCAAATAAGCACTCAGCACTAAGAGACAGTCCTACCATACTTTCTTCTGAGTACTCCTTGGTACTCATTTCTCAACTAATGACCTCATCTCATTTTTAATGAGAAAAAATTAAAAGTTTTTTTTTTCATCCAGATAAAATCTTTTTCGTTTTCCCACCTGAGAATCCATCAAACTACCTGAAGCTGTACTCATGCACTCTACATACTTCCTTCCTGTTCGGAGAAAGGGTTATTATCTCTTTTCCTTTCTAAGACAAACTCCTCCACTTATGCATAGGATCCCACCTTATCTGGGCTGCTTACATATCCTCTTTCTCTAATACTCTACTGGATCATCCTTATTGCCATACCTTTTGATGCATGTAGTTCTAATTTACTCATTTAAACGGATGTACAATATTACATAACATTGGATATACTACAATCCTGTAAATTCTCTTCTGTACCTATGCTTACCAGTCCCAGAACTGTAGACATTGTTTTTTTTTTTTTTTTTTTTTTTAACTGTAGATGATTCACCCAGTCCTTAGGCCAATAAACTTGGAGTCAACCTCAGCTCTTCTCTGGAATTAATATTCAAGCCATCAGCGAGTAGCATCATTTCCATGTTCCATTCTACCTACTTCCGTGGTCTTGAACACCCTCATCTTTCTGTCTAGATTATTGGAATATACCCCTAACTCATAATCCTGATTCTATTCTTGCCTCGGTACTTCTCCATGACCTATTCATCTGATAACAGATAGAGTGATGCTTTCTAAACATAAGTTTGATTGTGTCGCTTCTTTGATCACAGTCTTTTAATCACTTCCATCCACATAAATGAGTTCCAAAGTCTGGTCTTGGTCCAGAACACCATGCATATCTACCTGTCTCTCTAATCACATTTCTTATTACTTTTCCCTCTGTTCATTCTGTTTCAAATACGCTGGTCTTCTTGCTGTTTCAAACATGCCAGGGACATATGCATTTCTGGTCTTTGTGCTTGCCATTCTTCTTGTCTTCCCCAAGTGTTCTTCTCTCAGATATTTTCATGTTTCACATACTCACTTCCTTTAGTTCTTCTTCAAATATCCCTTTCTAGGATAGCCCTTTTTTACCCACAGTATCTCAGATACACCCTGTCTCTCTTTGTCTTCTTGTGTTGATTTTACTTCATAACACACAACCATTTTCACTATAGAATGCAAGCTCTGGCTGGGCGTGGTGGCTCACGCCTGTAATCCCAGCACTTTGGGAGGCTGAAGCGGGTGGATCACCTGAGGTCAGGAGTTCAAGACCAGCCTGGCCAACATGGTGAAAGTCTGTTTCTACTAAAAATACAAAAATTAGCCGGGCCTGGTGGCGGGTGCCTGTAATCCCAGCTACTTGGGAGGCTGAGGCTGGGGAATCGCTTGAACCCAGGAGGTGGAGGTTGCAGTGAGCCGAGATCGCACCATTGCACTTCAGCCCGAACTTTGTCTTGCACACTCCCATGCCTGCAGCATCTAGAATAGTACCTTACACGTAGTAGGTTCTTGATAGGTATTTGGTGAATTAAAACAATGAATTTTTTTTAACTACAAAAAAAGTTAAAAGTGAAGATTGGGCAGAAGGATGTGTGAGGTATTCTGTAGGGTGTGTATCTATTGACGGAATCACTGGGTTATAGCGTATGGGTGCCTTCTACTTCAGTAGCTGCCATTAGGGTGCTGTCTAGATTACTCGACCCAGTTTACACTGACACTGGCTGTGTGTGATGGGTTCTTATTGTTCTACAGCATTACCAGCACCTCAACACTTTGTTCTCAGGACCACTTTACGCTTGTAAAAATTATTGAGGACTCTCAAAGAGCTTTTGTTTTTGTGAGTGATATCTATCAATATTTACCTAACTAGAAAACATTTCCATTAATTCATTTATTAAGTTCTTTAATAATAATAATAAAGCTATCATATGTTAACAAAAATAGCATGTTTTGTAACATATTAGCATAAGATACTGGGCACAGGGGATCATGTCTATAATCCCAGGAGTTTGGGAGGCTGAGGCAGGAGGATCACTTCAGCCCAGGAGTTTGAGACCAGCCTGGATAACATAGGGAGACCCTGTTTCTACAAAAAATTAAAAAAAAAAAAAAATTAGCCAGGCTTGGTGATGCAGGCCTATAGTTCCAACTACTCAGGAGGCAGCAGTGGGAGGATCACTTGAACCCAGGAGGTTGAGGCTGCAGTGAGCTCTTTTCATGCCTCTGCATCCCAGCCTGGGTGACAGAGTGAGCCCCTATCTCAAAGAAAAAACAAACAAACAAACAAACAAAAAACCAACTCTATTTTCTAAAACAAACAAAAACCTGGAAAAGCTACAGTTTTATATTTTTTGAAATCTCTTAAATGTCTAGCTTAATAGAACACACCTGTATTCTTATTTCTGCTTCTGCATTTGGTCTCTTGTGATATCACCTGTTATGTAGACTTTGATAAAACACACTGTACACTTGGGAGAGAATGAGCTTAAAAAGGCAGATAATATGCTGATGGGAATAGTGTAGGCATCTCGACCCTTGGAAGGGTCTCTAGAAACCTGGAGCTTCTCAGATGTCACTTTGCTGATGGTGGTCATTGGATATAGGGTATTTCCTTTTAATTTGTACTATCTCAGTTATAGATGAGGTTGGACATTTATTTCACATTTTTATGTTTATTGCCTTTTAAATTTCCTCTTTTGTGGATTGTCTTTAGACGATTTTTTAAGTTTTAGAGAAAGTATTTTGGTTATCAGTTCTTGGTGTGGAATGTGCATTGCAAATACCATCTCCTTTCTTGTTTCGAAGGCTTTTAAAATCTTTACTTATGGTGCTCTTTGGAATTCTTAAGCATTAATAGTTTATTAATAGCTTCCCTTTTTTTGTGTTTTGTTTGAGAGCTACTTCAGTCCTCTGAAGTAATAAAAATATTCCATATTTTAACTAACAATTTTGTTTTCATATTGGGTCCTTAATCCACTAAGAATTAATTTTTCTATGGTGCATGTGAGGTTAAAATCAATCCCATCATTTCCCTGCTGCAGCCGTGAGTCACCACTTTATTGAACAGTAAATTCTTCTTCATTGATCTGTAATTCAGTCTCTGCAAAGGTCAGATTTCTCTGCCACCTACACACTGTGACTCTTCTCTTCTGTTGGTCTCTTTAAATGTCTCAGTCCATAATATACTGAGTTAATAATTATTAGCTAAATAATATAACTTAGTATCTGGGAGGGCATATTCCTCTACCAAAAAAAAAAAAAAAAAAA
>NW_016813984.1:372616-396094 GCF_001698545.2 Rhinopithecus bieti
AAAAAAAAAAAAAAAAAAAAAAAAATGACTGTTTTTTGTCCTTTTCTCTTCTATATTAATTTTATAACCAGAAATTTCAATTAATGATTTTGTTAAGTTACACTCAAACCTGTTGGGATTTGTATTAGGATTGTGCTGAATTTACAGATTGGCTCTACATTTTAGAAAATTATTTAAGCCTCATCTAATATATCATACCTGAAGTCAGTTACAGATGGTTTTAGTTACTAATTCAACTACTTATTGTATCAAAACCAATCAATGTGGCAATGGATATTAAATACATACTTTTTTTGTATTTCCTGACTCAGTAATTCTACTTGGGAAATCTATGCTAAGATAGGGACCAGAAATGTGCAACATATTCTACACAAAAAGATATTCCTTCCAAGTTTTTTTAAAATTAAAATAAAATTTCAGGAGCAATCTAAATATCAAAGGGTTAAATAAAAGTGAATATGGGTATAGGTTATTACGTAGGTATTCACAATTGTGTTTAATAAGAATAAAATATGCTCACATTATAAAGTTAAATGAAAAAAGAATAAAAATTTTGAATAAGTTGGCTTTATAATTAAAATCATCTTGCCAAAATAAAATAATACTTCCAATTCTCCCACATTTCTATTTTTAGTTTTTCTCAGTGTCAGTGTTGATTACGTTCTAGAATGTTGCAAAACTGTTTCGTTAGCTTGATAGCTACCAAAGACATACGGATATTACAGGTAATGCCATAGCCATTTCAGTATGAAAAAATAACCTCTTAGAATTTTTTTACTTAAACTAAATTTTATTTAAACACACATACACGTCACCGTGACACCACCATAATTAAAACATCCTGTTGATTGATTTCTCTTTTACTACGTTTTTTATTTCAGCTCATCCTAGTGTCCAAAAGGTGGTGCTAGTATCATCTGCGTCAGATATTCCTGTTCAGTCTCATCGTACTTCAGAAATTTCAATTCCTGCCGATCTTGATAAAACTATAACAGAACTAGCTGACTGGCTGGTATTAATCGACCAGATGCTGAAGTCCAACATTGTCACTGTCGGGGATGTAGAAGAGATCAATAAGACCGTTTCCCGAATGAAAGTAGGTGCATAGTGTAAAGGCTTATCATGGAAACACCACAACCCAGAGGTGGACCAGATCTGTTTGAATCCCTTTTGTTTATCCTAAACTATGAGAGAATGAGGTTTAAAAAATTCTGTATCTGTCAAACAACCATCCAGGGCTAACTACAAAGCACAGAGCCTTTCTTGCATTTATACTGTTGTGATATGACTTAAACTAAAGACCTAGTGCATTTTTAAAATCTAAAACTGATACCATAAAGCTAGACACATTAGTATAAACATAAGCTGGTTGTTAACATTTCATGCCTATTGTGTGATGTAGGATAATCTCCTAAAGTGCCTTTGCAACATATATTTCATAATGAGATTAATTTCTGATTTGAGAAGTGAGTATCTCCTATACTTTTATTACTATACATGTACCATGTAATATTAATTTGTAAAATTATTTTTCCCTATTTAGTGTGTGCTAAGTTCTGGGTTGCAGGTGGTACAAGGATACTGACAAGAATTAGGTAGAAATTGGGAATCAACAATAAAATAATAATAACAGCTATTGTTAACTTTTATTAAGTGCTTCATGTGTGCTGGTCATTTTTCTAAGTATTTTATACATGTTATCTCATTCAGTTATGTAATAATCTTGTGAGGTAGGTACTGTTTCTATCCCCACATTACAAATAAGCCCACACCAAGGCAGAGGCACTGAGTATATACGAGCTGACAAATTACTGTGGCAAGACAAGAGTCTAATAAAAGCCTCAGGACAAGTACAAGCAACCTGTTGGGGGAGCCGGGATGAGGAAGGGGATCCCTTCTCCAGTGATGGAAAGCAAACTGTGTGAGGTTTTGGTATCTAGGATAAAGTGATGACATTCCTGGTATAGGGAACAGAGTGAATAAAGTCATGTGGTACAGGAGGCACGAAGGACAGTAGGGCCAACATTTGTGCAATTAAGAAATATAGTGTGAAGCAAGGCAGGAAAAGCAGCTCAAGTTCCCTTTGTGAAGGAGCCTGCAGGCTGTGCAAAGCCCTTTGGATTTTTAGTCTGTAAGAAATTGGTAAGCATTTTCTTCCCATTTCTTTTTCTTTTTTAAAATTGTGACTAGGAACTCATGATAGCAATGCGCTGCTTTAGTAGAAGACTAGGATGGATTGGAGGCAAGAACTGCTTAAATCAAGGCAAAGAGCCCTTTCTGAAATGATTAAGATGATGCTGTTGCAATTAGTGGAAATAAGGAATAGAAGACATGGAATGTGAATGAGGGTTTGAGTGATTTAGTTTCAGACGTGTTGTGGTGAGGAGTCCTTGTGCCATTTAGAAGGAAGTGATCAACATTCATGTGCCCTGGGATTTAGGATGGAAAGTTGTGAGCAATCATTTGACACCAGAGGAGTAGCTGAAATCTACAAAATTGGTGAATTTGTAAAGAGGAAGAACTGGGAAAAAGTCATTTGCCACTATTTGTATTTTTTGTAAATTGTTTTTTAGTCTCTATAACTGTTATTTTGTACTGAACACACATGATTTTCCTGATGTTGTTACCATTTCTCCCATATTTATCATCACTGAGAGACAAACCACCTACAGCAGCAGTTTTTCATTTCTAAGAGGATTTAATTTATAGTTATTCCTCTTAGCACTTTTCTATGTCATCCCCAACCCTATGACATTAGTTTGTGTTCACATCTGACACAGAACAGATATGCAAGGCATCAGCAGCAGCACTAACTGCTAATGTTTTCAGGGCATTTTTCAGCTTTTGAAGGGTTTTTCTTTATTTAATGTCCTTAGGCTGGATGTAATTGAGGTGTCAGTATTTTATTATTTCTTTTCTGTGAAAACAAAAACACAGAGAGGTAAAGGTCCTTGCCTGGTGACTCAGGTGCTAAATGGAAGAACTGAGATTTGAATGCAGGATCTTTGACTTTAAATCATGCACTCATTTTCTGCCACGTTGCTGATGCCTCACTGTGCCGGAGAGAAGGAAAATAATGACAACTTTGATGTCAGCACATCTGTTTTGCTTATTATTCTTCTCATTTGGCTTATTAACCTATCCGAATAATCATTTCTACTTAACAGATTACAAAGGCTGACTTAGAACAGCGCCATCCTCAGCTCGATTATGTTTTTACGTTGGCACAGAATTTGAAAAATAAAGCTTCCAGTTCCGATGTGAGAACAGCAATTACAGAAAAATGTAAGTTTTTTTTTAAAAAAAGTTATGTATCATCATCCACTTTCCCTGCAAATAGTGACACACACACACACACACACACACACAAACACACACACATTTTCAAAGATTATTCAACTTAGAGTAATAGTGTTTAATATTTGTTACTCTTTATTTATACAGAAATGTAGCTTTCCCTTGTTTTTATCTTTTGTGAACATTGTTACAATGACCTTATGAAGCCCTTAATTATTAAGATCACGACTCTTAAGTAATTACTTACACGTTGGGTTTTCTTCTCTTAACTTAGGCTTTCTTTTAGAGGAATACAAAAAAGTCAGAGAAACTCACAAGAATGCAAATCCTTTCTCTCATTATACTGTATTGTCTAAAATCAGGTCTTACTATGTCTTCTAACTCAACCCAAAATTCAGTCCACAAATATTTATTGAACAACTACTATGTGCTTATGTGACTGACATTAATTTGGGGATACTTTAGTTAAAAATGAGAGAAAACAACAACAAAAAATAAACATACAAAACAATAGCAAACAAAGATCCTTGCTTGGGGTTTGCATTCTAGCTCAGAAGCATCTAGCTTCTACAAACCCTTCCTAGTGGAAATGTACTACCAATAGCAAACGAAGTCTAAATTCTCAAGAGTGACATCTAGGGATTGTCACAATCTGCTGCCACTACCCCTTCTCTCACTTCAGCCCTCAGCCCAGCCTGTAGTTATGCTGTTATTCTTTAAAATATCCTGACATTTCCTAGTCTTCTTACCTTTATTCACATTATTTTTCTTTTCTCTTGGCCTTTTCTTCCCAGGTGAAATTCTACGCAGCAGCTAAAATGTCACCCCCTTTGTGATGTCTTTCCCTCCTCTTCTGGTCCCTGGTGAATGTTAATTTCTATTTTTAGTTCCTTCTATGGCCTTCCCCCCATAGCTTTATTATAGATCTCACAACTACTTTAATTCTCTCTCCCTTCCATAGATTGTGAATATCCATCTTTCTGCCCTTGGGCCTTTCACAGTTCCCAATACAAATTAACTACCTAATAAATGCTTGTGGCAAAATATAAACTGGAAGGATAAAGCCTAATCTTTCTCAAGGGAAGGAAGTCAGCTACTTTTCCTGTAAAAAGTATGTTTTGATTTCAAAAAAATTCCTGGTAGCAACAAGGGTATTATAGGAGATACATTAGAAAAGAACTTTTAGTGTCTGAAAGTGTTGGCTTATTTTTACTAAATACATCATTTTCCTTCTTTTCTCTTTTTGTGAATGGATGGATTGTGCCTATTATGGAGCTTTGGAGTGAGCCAGTTTCCCTCACATCACAGGGGAGCTCCTCTGCTCTAGTCATGCCAAACTATCAACAAAACCATTTCCAGTTTGCTTTTTCTATCATCTTGATTTTTTTTTTTCTTTTTTCATCACCTCTCTTTTTGTCCAAAACTTCTTTCAGGTGTTTGTTTGGTTGTGTATTCGTTTTTACAAGACTTTCCTTCTCCTAAATATCTTCCCTTTCCTATTTAATGTACACACTCTATTTTCTCTCTCTATATAAATATTTCTGTGTGTGTAGACGTTCTATAGCCTTCATCACTCCTCATTATATGAAAAACTCTTCTCAGCGGGAATGTCCTGCTACCAATAGTAACCTGGTTTTAGGGCTTAACACACAATGAATGGGACAATTTACTTATTGTTTATGACAAACCTGTGATATTTACTCTTGCTTGATGTCTTTGGTTTCATTTGTTTAATGTTAAAGGATTCTATTAGTAATAGAATTGGTCATAAGTACTTTATGTAACTTTTTAACTGACAGAACATTATGATAGATTTGTCCTCTCTTAAGTTTAAAACTTAAGCAATTTATTTAAACAGCTACGACATCATAAAACAGATTGTCTCATTGAGCAAGTTTTAAAGAATGATGTCACGTAAGTATAACTTAAGGCCTTTTGAACAACCTTAAGTTGATAGCTTTTTTTTTTGCTCATTTGTTTTTGAGATGGAGTTTCACTCTTGTTGCCCAGGCCGGAGTACAATGGTGCAATCTTGGCTTACTGCAACCTCTGCCTCCTGGGTTCAAGCAGTTCTCCTGCCTCAGCCTCCCAAGTAGCTGGGATTACAGGCACCCGCCACCACGCCCAGCTAATTTTGAATGTTTGGTAGAAACAGGGTTTCACCATGTTGGTCAGGCTGGTCTTGAACTTCTGACCTCAGGTGATCCACCTGCCTCGGCCTCCCAAAATGCTGGGATTACAGGTGTTAGCCACCGCACCCAGCCAGTTGATAGCTTTTATGTTTTACTATAACCATATAATATCCCAAGAACTTTGCCAAAGTGTTCCATGATAACTCAGCTGGAATGTTTTGTTTTAGTTACATTCCTCGTGGGCCTGGTATTTAACTATAGCCTTCCTTTTTGTCTGATAATCAAAGCATCTTCCAGCAGTGTGGTTTTAACATTCTACCTACTTATTATCAGCAGGCTCTTGCAGATATTCTAAGTAATTGTTTATTAGTACCTCAGTTCAAGATTACGAACTAACTCTGAAGTGATTAATACAAAATTTAAGGCTGGGTGCAGCACTTAAAAAAGATTTAAGGCCTCCCAGCACTTTGGGAGGCCGAGGCGGGCGGATCAGGAGGTCAGGAAATCGCAACCATCCTGGTTAACACCGCGAAACCCCGCCTCTACTAAAAATACAAAAAATTAGCCGGGCGTGGTGGCAGATGCATGTAGTCGCAGCTACTCGGGAGGCTGAGGCAGGAGAATGACGTGAACCCGGGAGGTGGAGGCGGAGCTTGCAGTGAGCCGAGATCGTGTTGCTACACTCCAGCCTGGGCGACAGAGCGAGAAACCGTCTCAAAACCAATATATATAAATAAAAATAAAAAATAAAAATTTAGGTTTCCAACTGGGCGCGGTGGCTCATGCCTGTATTCCCAGCACTTTGGGAGGCCGAAGCAGACAGTTCAGGAGTTTGAGACCTGGCCAACGTGATGAAGCCCGTTCTCTACTAAAAATACAAAATTAGCCAGGTGTGATGGCACACAACTGTAATCCCAGCTACTTGGGAGGCTGAGGCAGGAGAAGCACTTGTACCCGGGGGCGGAGGATGCAGCAAGGCAAAAGCTGAGATCGTGCCACTGCACTCCAGCCTAGGCGACGGATCGAGATTCTCGCTCAAAAAAAAAAAAAAAAAAAAAAAAAAAAAAGTTTCCTTAGATCTCTCTGTCTTTAAAACTGTTAAAAGTAGAGAAAGGAGAAGAGAAGAAGCTACAAGAGAAATAGAGAGAGAAGGTGATAATGAGTAAAAGGACTAGAAATAAACAACAATAAAAGAGGAAGGACAAGAACCAGTGTGGAATTCTATGATGAAGAGCTGCTGGGTGCATAGTACATGAGTGTCTTTTACTTTTAGTGTTTCTCTTGAACTTGAACATATAAAATTCCTTTTAGAAAATTTTCTTGCTACAGTAAAATAAATGCAAAAATATTCTTACACAGTTCATTTTCTTCTAAAATCAAGACTGCCTGAGAAAAATCTCCTTTGAGGGTAACAAGTGACTGTCTGTCTTAAAGTTCTATCATGAAGTACTGTTAAACCCTACCTTCATCAAACCAGGTCTGTAAATACAACTATAAATACAAAATTAAATAGAAAATTATTTTCTTTATAATGTTTTGGCAGTATCTGTTTATAATAGTAGATATTTTCTTGTGAGTTGTTTTAGAGCACTTAAAATATAATTCAAGATTTTTTTCTCAAGCATGGTTTCAGAAATATGTCAATTGTATAGGATGGCAGATGTGTATTAAAATTCCTTTAAAATGTGTTTATCGGCTTGCCTTCTTTCTTTTTTCTGTTCATAGACTTATTTGTGATACATTCGATATCTGGTATTTTTTCTTTCTCCTGAGAGTTACATGTTGGAATTTTTTTTTCTTTTATAATGCTACCCTCAGTGGAAAGGGTCAAGAACCAGTGGGATGGCACTCAGCATGGTGTTGAGCTAAGACAGCAGCAGCTTGAGGACATGATTATTGACAGTCTTCAGTGGGATGACCATAGGGAGGAGACTGAAGAACTGATGAGAAAATATGAGGCTCGACTCTATATTCTTCAGCAAGCCCGACGGGATCCACTCACCAAACAAATTTCTGATAACCAAGTAAGACTCATCAGATTTTTTTTGGCAGTATTATTTTGTTGGATACACTTTTTTTTTTTTTTCTATTGTTCACTGTAATTCTTAACAATAGGACCCTGTCATGTTTTTTTCCTAAGTTCTTAGAGTATATATTGAAATTTATTGAAGAATTTGATCTGGAAAATTTTTCTGAAAAATTTCTGGAGGCATAACAAGTAAGAATGTGCATGACTTTTTGCAAGTGAAACACACTCTCAATCGGCATCTAGAAAGAGAACATTTTCAAGATTCCAGGAAGCCTCTTTTGCTCCCTTCCGTTCTGTATTAGTCTGTTCTCACATTGCTATAAATAACTACCTGAGGCTGGGTAATTTATGAAGAAAGGAGATTTAATTGACTCATAGTTCATTTGAGGGATAATGTAGTGAAGCATGACTGGGAGGCACCAGGAAACTTAAAATAATGGCGGAAGGCAAAGAAGAAGCAGGCACCTTCTTTACAAGGCAGCAAGACAAAGAGAGAAAGATAGAAAGGAGAAGTGCCACAGATTTTATTTATTTGTTGGAGACATTGTCTCACTTTGTTGCTGAGGCTGGAATGCAGTGGTAGGATCTCAGCTCATTGCAAGCTCCACCTCTGGGTTCAAGCGATTCTTGCCTCAGCCTCCCAAGTAGCTGGGATGACAGGCATGCACCACCACACCCAGCTAATTTTTGTATTTTTTGTAGAGATGGGGTTCTGCCATGTTGCCCAGGCTTATCTGCAACCCCTGAGCTCAAGTAGTCTGCTCACCTCGGCCTCCCAAGTGTCACACACTTTTAAACCATCCGATCTTGTGAGAACTCACTATCACAAGACCAGCATGGGGGAAATTCATCCCCATGATCCAGTCACCTCCCACCAGGCTCCTCCTTCAATTGAACGTGAGATTTGGGTGGGGACACAAATCCAAACCATATTACTTACTTACCCTGAAGGTTATTTTTATTAATAAAATGTTCCAAGACTTTCATTTGAGGGCTACTGTAGTGAACAAATCAGATAAGTTTAGTTTCCTTTAATGTCTTTTTAACCAAACGGTTTTATTAATTTCATGATAGCAAGCATCTTTTTTGTCATCAGGTTAGTTATAGAGTTGGTAATATTATTGAGCAACTATGGTAATTTTAAAAGTGCTTTTAAGATTCTCTGTATAAAATTATAAAATATTCTTGAATTGGAGGTTTTGGTTGTGAGGTTATAGTTTGGTATAACATTTATTTGCCTTTCAGCTAGCCTAAGATAGAAGTATATATCTGTGAAGAATTTAAGAGAGTATATGTAGAAAACAATCGAAAATGTGGAAGTATGTTTTTATTCTCCACAAATGCAGACTTTACTTGGTTACAGTTTTAAAAGCAGGTGGCCAGTTATACGTGTTTCTGGATCATTCTCTGTGTTTGTGATACTGCTGATTGTTTCCACCAAGCGATTCCTAAGTCGTAGTGAAGCCCCTGGCCCCTTAACTAGAGGAATACAATTAAAATGATGTCAGTGTTTCAGTTATCATATTAGAAGATTATTTTCTAATCAGCAGTGTGGTTCTTTTCTTCTGAAGCCTTAGGCTGATTTAAAATCTTCCCAATTGCTATAAAAAGCATTATATTAAAAGTTGCAGTTGTCATTTAGATTTCATGGTGAGTACCTTGATCCAGAGACTCTCAGAGGCTGAAAAACTATATCAAAGAACCAATGCCAGTGGACAAATTCAGCATCAGTTTGGCTACTCAAGTAAACTCTCAGTAAACCTTGCTTGGCAGCTTGATCCATTCAAGCAGTTCTTTGTAAACACACCTTGTGATCCAGGGGCAAGAGATAGAAGATGTCCATGTTGTTGATCCTTCACGTTTCTCCAGGCATGTATGCAGAAACTCTGTCTGTATTCAGTCCTTTGTGACACATGTCCCTGTAAGGATCAGAGGTACAACAGAAGGAATGAAAAAGGCAAATGGTTTGAGGAAGGAAAATATCTCAAAAAGAAAAAGATAATAATCTTGTAATATTGTCATCTATGTACCTGATCACTTTCTTAGATAGTCAGTTTCTTTTCACTTAGTTTCTTTTCACTTCTCCTAATTTTGGTTTCTGCTTACATATAAGAAAGGATTTGCCCCCAGTCTGTTTTCATCTCGCGATATCTGTATCTAAAGCATGTCAAAATCTGCTGGGAGTACTATTGTTTTGATGATACTAATTACTGAGTGACCAAGTCTAACAAACAGACCTACACTTGCACCTCAGATACTGCTTCAAGAACTGGGTCCTGGAGATGGTATCGTCATGGCATTCGATAACATCCTGCAGAAACTCCTGGAGGAATATGGGAGTGATGACACAAGGAATGTGAAAGAAACCACAGAGTACTTAAAAACGTCATGGATCAATCTCAAACAAAGGTAACTCTAAGGCCCTGGCAGATGAATGTATATTGTCAAGTTGAGAATTTAATTGCTTTGGCTTTCTCATGGCCAAACATGTGGCTACTGCAAGTACATTTTATGTTTTTTTTGTTTTTATATTGTGATGTGCTGAGTTAGTATTATCATACTTAGTTCAGAATGTATGTTTATACAATACGTATTTGAATTTTTACAATGGAGTTTTTTTTTTTTTTTTTTTAAATCAGCCTAAACCTTGCCAATGATTACGTGCTCTGATTATCTTATACTCTTGGTATTATTTGGAATACACTTTGTAGTACCCTGAATGTAAGGCGTGCAGGTGTTTACAGATGCATCAGGGTAATAGTATCCCTAAATGTAATTGTAATAGTATGCTATTTGGGTGGGGCATCCTAAGTTGAGGACCAGACACACATGGATCCAACACTAAACCCCTGAAATAATCTATGTGCATTTAGAGTTTTAGTTAATTTACTATCTTTTTTCCCATTGCTTTGTCTAGTTAGAGTATTTGGAACAGCCCAAAATAGAATATGTGTTTACAAGAGAATTTTCTGTCACTTGAACACCTAGAATTTGAGAAATTACAAACAGTGATTAGCATCTCTTTAAGATTGTGTATTTGTATTCATCACTAGTAAAAAAAGATATTTACATCATGCATATAGTACTGGGAATGCTTGTGTCTAAGTGAAATTACGTGCATCGTTATCTATTAAAATGCAAGTGTCTTAAAACCAGTTTGGTATCAAAACACATCTATTTTGCCGTGAATACAATGGGTATGAGAGCACTTTATATTCCTGACATATTCCTGATAATAAACTATGATTAAGCATTTAATAACATTTTGACATGGAGAAGTTTTATACATTTCCAGAATGTTATTTTTAGTTACAATCTCTGAAGTTCTGAAAACTCGAAGAAGAGAGTTGTGAGGGCAGAATGTGAGGTTGAATGTGTTGTTAGATATACCTAGGATACTGGAGAAAATAAGATTGGGTTAGCAAAGGCAAAACTTCGCAAGTGGTTAAAGCAGAGTGAGTATAATATGGTCTTTCTAACATTTTACTACAACTTTTCTCTTTTATTGTGATAGGTTATTTGGATGTAGTAAAGATGCCATAACTCACGCGGGGAAGAAGGTGAATTAAAAACAGCTTTAACCTCAAGAGATATAGTCCTTAAATATACTTTATCTTTGTGTTTCTAAAAGTTCCATGTACAAGAGTTAGGACTTGTTTTCCTTGTAATTTAACAAAAAATTGATCCCTTAGGAATGTGTGGCCTGGTTTATTTAGCACCTCCAATTCTTTTTTTTTGCTTCTACTTTGTAAATATTTTAAGACGGCCTACAGCAGTAGTTGGATTAGATGGAAGAGGCAATTAAAAATGAATTATATTGCAAGACGATTTTTCATTTATCATAGCTAAGACAATCACAATGTTCCAGTTTCTTTGTAGTTATAAGTGGTTGCCTTATTGTTTTCTCTGCATTTGGTGGTGGGGAAATAAGTAATTATATTAATATTTAGACATGATTTAGATATATTGTTATCTATAAAGCAGGGAAAACAGAGCAAAACTGGCTCATAGGATCCCTTCACGAATGACAACTAGGGCTTCTATATGTAAAGAGAGTTTTCTCTTTTAAATACAGTGATATTTAAATTTTTAACTATTTTAGATGGACATCTTTGTAGAATATATAAATCTTTCTTTGCCTTCTTAAAGCTTGTGAATGTATATTTAACTTTCTTTTTTTTAATTCTTGGTATTATTGTTGCAAAGATAGAATTAAAGAACTTTGATGGATATAAGTGACCTTAGAGTGCTTCTGAACCAGTATTTCTCAACCTTTCTTTACATTATTGCTTCCCTAAGGAGCCTTTGTAGACTCATCTCCCCCATGAAATTTTAATACCATGATATACTGTGTACTGTATGGTTGTGCTTTATATATAAAAAGAGTACATTTTTTCACCCTCCCCTGAAAAGAAATAACCATTTATTACCTCTGCTGAGAATACATGGTCTAATCTAATGTTCTTAGACTCAGAGAAGTTAAATGGCATGTTCAAAGTCATGCAACACAGTCAGGATGATATTTTTCTATGCTAAATGGTAATACTCTTCATGCTCTGAGTTCTGAGGAACTGGCAGTAAATTTATTCAGGCTGCTATACTTTGTGAGATTTGGGGCTTTGTTTTGTGCATATAAATTTTGAGTATTATCTCATTGTCAGGCACTGTGCTAAGCTCTTCACACACATCATTTCATTTAATCTTCACAACAACCACAGGAGAGAGGTAGCGTTTTCATCAGTCCTGTGTTGATGAATAAACTGAAGTACAGAGAAATTAAGGAATCACTCAAGACCACACAGCTTATAATGGCAGAGCTGGGATTGGAATTCAAGCTTGACTGGCAAGTCAGGCTCTTATCATCTCTAAAAACAGTTTCATTTTTCTTCTTTCAATCAGACTGTCAGCCTTTGCTGACGTTCTTGGTGACTGCTTTGTGTACCTGCCTCTCAGTTCTGTCTTTAATTCTGCTTACTGATTCATATCTGTGTTGAGTTTAGAAGCCATATCAGATGAAAGATATGGGCCTTTTTTATGCATAATGTATTGCACTCCAGTACATGGCCATCACACCCTGTCCAATGGCTGCTGAGAGGCCTTTTTACCATGGCTGCCCTCTTATCTTCCAGCCTATTCTGTATATACATCATTGTCAGCCAAATTCTGGAGGGGTGAAGGGTTGTTATACTTACACATGGAATACTGTGCAGCATAATGTGTGTAGTTCAATATCATCTTTCAAAGGAAATGTTTTGTATGAATTGCAGTTAGCCTAAATAATTTGGCTGTTCACAATTTTAAGTCCACAATCCCTTATCTACAATGCCAAAATCTAAAAACAGCTTTGATAACAGAAAGCTTTGAATTGCCATGCGGGTATTTATTAAAGTCTTTATTTATTCTGGTTAGTGTGAATGGCCTTGTTCCTTGCTGCAGAAATATTAATGTGTTTGATTGCTTCCCCAGACCCTGTTCAGGGGTAGTAGTTAATATAGTTACTTTCATAATATTAGTATTCTAATGTTCAAAAAAATCTTAATTCTGAAACACAACTGGATCCTGATTTTTTGGATTCTTTGTACAATAGGCCTGTCTCTAATGTTTCTAACTAATCTATATATCCTGACCACTACTTTTTTTACTTATAACTTTTTTTTTCGTTCCATCTCTTAATGCTAATTAACGAATTTTCTAGTGCCTGTTGAGATAGTGATTGTTGAAATGTGTTTATAGCACAGTCAGTGTTGATGCCTGATTTGGGTCTGAAATGCTATTTTAGCTGTATATATTTTGGTACTCCAGGGCCAAAATAACATTCTATAACACACACACACGTATTCACACGTGTATAACTATGTGTGTATAGATGTGTTTGCACATGCATGTATATACAGGTATGTGTATATATATGCACACCCATGTATATGCACACATAGTTATCTACACTGAAGTATTGTAGAGGAAATGAGACAGCATAGCTCTGTGCTATAAACAATTCCTTAGAAATCACTAATTACGTTCTCTTTTTCTCCTTGTCCTTAACCCATGAAGTCACATTTTACCTTGCCTATGTTAAGGTATTTCTAGGTTGGTACAGGTAAAACAGAAAGCACAGAATGTAAGGTATATGGGGCAATCCTTGGTTAAAAGCCATCTTATGCACTTGCCTTTTATGCTAACTTGTAGGAAGTTATTTCAACTCATTGAAATTTCCTTGATTTCCATTTCCTTGATCTAAAGTGGAGAACATGTCTAATATGTAGGATTATTGTGATATCAAAAGTTATGTGTAAAAGTTCTTGGTAGGTAGTCTACACTTAAGAAAAAGTTGCCCAAACTATCATCATCTGCTCTTTCATATGCCTTTCTGATAAATCCACTGCTTTTAATCACACGCACCGTACTTTCTGTGGTTAAATTAGCAGAAGGTTGAGTCAGTTGTTTGTTCATAGTCATTTCAAACTCTTTCTACTTTAATTAATGATAAAATACTTGATTGTCTGCTTTTCTGAGTGCAGTATATATATTCTAAAACTTTGTTAACAGATGAAATTTCTTAAAAAATGTAGTTTCCTTGGTTTGCAGAATTATCACAGTTGCTGAATTTACCTTGCAATTAAGTATTTTCTGCCAAAGCAAAATCCAACCATCCTGGGAAGAAAAGGTACAGAATTTAAAAGACACATTTTTTAAAAGTTATTTTATTTTATTTTATTTTATTTTATTATTTTATTTTTTATGTTCTAGGATACATGTGCAGGACATGCAGGTTTATGACATAGGTAAATGTGTGCTGTGGTGGTTTGCTGCATCTATCAACCTATTACCTAGGTAGTAAGTCCAGCATTCATTAGCTATATATCCTGATGCTCTCCCTTCTCCTGCCCTCTCCGTACGGGCCCCAGTGTGTATTGTTCACTTCCCTGGGTCCATGTGTTCTCATTGTTCAGCTCACATTTATAAGTGAGAACATGTGGTGTTTGGTTTTCCATTCCTGCATTAGTTTGCTGAGGATAATGGCTTCCAGTTCCATCTATGTCCCAGCAAAGGACATGATCTCATTCCTTTTTATGGCTGCATAATATTCCATGGTATGTAGGTACCACATTTTCTTTATCCAGTCCATCATTGATAGGTGTTTGGGTTGATTCCATGTCTTAGCTCTTGTGAACAGTGCTGCAGTGAACACACACGTACATGTGTCTTTATGATAGAATGATTTATATTCCTGTGGGTATATACCCAGTAATAGGATTGGTGGGTTGAATGGTAGTTCTGTTGTTAGGTCTTTGAGGAATGCCACACTGTCTTCCACAACAGTTGAATTAATTAACATTCTCACCAACAGCATAAAAGCCTTCCTATTTCTCCACAGCTTCACGAGCATCTGTTGTTTCTTGACTTTTTAATAATTACCATTCTGACTAGCATGAAATGGTATCCCATTGTGGTTTTGATTTGCATTTCTGTAATGCTCAGTGGTGTTGAGCTTTTTTTCATATGTTTGGTCGCATAAATGTCCTCTTTTGAGAAGTGTCTGTTCATAAGACACAATTATTTAATGTGGGAGGCACAAATACAGATTTATCCAGTAAGATAATTTTATTTTCTTCTTTTGAAATGGTATTGTCTTTCTCATTAATGTTTATTAGTTAATAATGGCCAGCTAGACGTGTGGAATGTATATAGTTTTCAAAAGGTTATTTAAAAATTGTGTATACTAAAGACTGATTTTGTAACTATTCTGAAAACAGGTTAAGTTTCAAAATTTTAATTTTGATTGATTTTCCAATTAATTTTGTTGTATATTTGGAAGCTTCTATTATATCTGTTATTACTTTTCAGTAATGATGTTTATTGTCCCTATAGATTAATAAAAATGAAGCTTTTTTCAGCAATTATTCTTTGTCCAATTTGGTCAGTTCTTTTTAACAGTCATCAATAGAAGATACTCATATTGGGATTGTTTCTTAAGGCCTGATAACAGCCAGGCTCAACCTTCAAGCTCTTAAAACAAATGCTGTAGCAGCTGTCATTCCCGAATGCAGGTAGCCTTATCCTCCTAGCATGTCCAAAAATATGAGGTTCGGAGATTTGGGTCAGTCAACTTGATTTATCCTCTCAGAAGCTTACTTCTTTCCCTGAAAATCACCTTTATTTTTCAACTTGTTTATTTTCTCTGCTAGCATTTGATTTTTAGTTTTCCCTTCCAAGTTGGGTATAAAGCTGGCCAAAAGAGAAGTATAAAATTATAGTCTTCTATATTTTCCTCTTCTGTTATGTTGTTTTAATATCTCAAGTATCATTTTATTACTTTTTTTTAACAAAATCGCCAACAATGTCTTTGTGATAAATGCCTATGAATGTTAATATTTTCATTTTGTAAATATCAAACTCAAGCATGCAGATATTTTCTCAGCACATTTAGCTCCATATCAAACAAACTAAAGAGCCAATGCCCACAGAAACAATGCCCACAGTCTTTGTTTTTGTTTTCATTTGTTTGTTTTTCCATTAATTGATTAATCAACTAGTTAAACAAGTATTTATTTTGCTTCCTATTTGCCAAGCTCTATGACCAGCCCTAAAGATTCAGCCATAAATGCACCTCGTTCCTGCTCCCAGGAAGCTTACATTGCTTAGGGGGAGCCTTGCAATGTACATAAGTGGTAAATAAGAACATAATACATAATTATAGGAGATTGTTTTGGAGGCAAGAGAAATTAAAGAGGTGCTATGTAAGAGAGGAGCCTAACTGAGGCAAATTTAGAAAGCATAACTTGGTGGCATTTGAACTGGTTCTGAAGGCTAAGAAGGAACCATCTGAAGAAAATTACAGAGTGAACAGCAAATATAAAAGTCATGAGGCAGGAAAGAGCATAGCATGTGGTTGCAATATAATGAATATGATGGTAAAAGCCTGAGATGCGGTAGGAGAGGAAGGCAGAGGCCAGATCATGCTGAACTTTATAAGACATGTTATATTAGTCCATTTTCATACTGTCATAAAGAACTGCCTGAGACTGGGTAATTTATAAAGGAAAGTGTTTTAATTGACTTACAGTTCAGCATGGCTGGGGAGACCTCAGGAAACTTACAATCATGGCAGAAGGTGAAGGGGAAAGCAAGGCACCTTCCTCACAAGGCAGTAGGAAGAGAATTGCTGAGTGGAGGGGGAAGAGCCCCTTATAAAACTGTCAGATCTTGTGAAAACTCACTCATTATCACTAGAACAACATGGGGGAAACCATCCCCATGATCCAATTATGTCCACCTGGTCTCTCCCTTGACACATGGGATATAGGGGTTGTAATTCAAGGTGAGATTTGGGTGTGGGTACAAAACCTAATCATATCACATGGGAAGGAGTTTGGATATTAAAAGTACAATAGAAACTTATTGGAATTGTTAAGGAAGGGAGTGACACTGTCTGATGTATATATATTAAAATTTAATCTCTCTGGATCTTATGTGGAGAATAGGTTGCTAGTGGGTATAGTAGAATAATTGGGAAGACCAGAAAGGAAGTGATGGCTGTGGTCCAGCTGGGACATGGTGGTCCCCGTGGCTATTGTATGCCAGCAATGATGTAAAGAAGATGGTAGATTTGTGATATGCTATGGAAGTAGAAAAGACATCTTGGTAGATTAGATATATGCCTTAAGGGCTTGGAAACAATCCAAGATGGAATTTTGTAAAAGGATGAGCGGTGGTACAATTCACTGAATTGGGAAAGGATGTGGGAGTTTTGGAAGAACAAAAATTGTAAGTCGGGTTATGGTAAGTTTGAGATGCCTGTTAGATATCTAAGTATATAGGTTAAATAGGCAATTACATATATATATCTGGAACTCAGATGTTCTAGAACTCAGATATGAATTGAGAGTTCTCAGCATTCACATTGGAGGTTGAACATGTGGGACTGGATGAGATCACCAGGGAGGGAGTGAAGATGAAGACGAGAAGGGCATGCCTGACTGAGTCCGTAAGGCCTAGGGTTTGGTGACTGAGCAAAAAAGGAGAAAAGAGCAAAAGGGTCTCAGAAAAAATTTCCAATGAAGTGGAAAAAAAAATTGCAGATTTGTCACGTTCAGAAATAGAGGGAGGAGAATATCTCTTAGAGGAAATGGAGATAGGGGAATGTTTCTAAGAAAGAATGATCTACTGGGTTGAATTGGGCTGAATCATCAAATAAGATGACACAGTACACGATTTTGAGAATTCCACAGCTTGGACATTCCTGGTGATTTTTGAAAGAGCAATTTGGAGAAAGTAATGCGGCTGGAAGCTAGAGAGTGAGATGAAGGTGAAGAAGTAGAAACAGTTTGTGGAAACAACTTTAGAGAAGTTTGTGTGAAGAGGGACAGAGAGATTGGGTAGTACTTAGTGTGGGGACTGTAGGGTAAAGAGAGTTGATTGACTTTTCTGTTAAAATGGATTATAGTAAATCATGTTTGTGTGCTTATGAAAATGATCCACTAGATGAGAGACTGGTGATCAAACACAGAGGGGACAAAGGAAGGAGGACAAGAAGGCTTTGAGAAGATAAGAAAGTGAGATTTAGAGAATTGGGTTTGGTAAGAACTGGAATGCACCTTTCATTATGATCAGAAAAGGCAACGAGTAGATGAGTTTAGATGTAGGTGAACTAGACCATTAGTGGTGGAAGACGAAAGGTTCTTCATGAAAGAACTGAGCTTTATGATCCATCAAGCACGTTGTTAGTGAGGTTGGAGGTGAGACTAAGAGAAGTTGGAAGAGAGAGGATTGGGTGTAAGATCAGATCTTTGTGAGTGGGATGGAGAGTTTCTTAGGGCAAATTTATAGTATTTCTGGGCAGTAATGAGTGCCTATTTACGGTTTATATTATTAAATGTAAGGAAAGGTAGCCCTGTTGAACTGCTCTTTATAGGATTCATCTGCTCAATGAGGCAATGAAGAAGAATGCAGATGGAAGTGGGAGAAAGATGGAGCAGGGAAGAGTAAGATCTTTGGAAATGAGAGAACAGGATTGCCTCTGGTCCATAATGGTGTCTCATGTGTCCCTTTCTGTGGGTGGTGCCATCCCTCACTAGAGCTGTGGCTTGGCAAACAGATCTTGAATTGGATTTCAAACTTCACTTCCTCATTGAGGCAGTGGTCAACCTTTATAAATATATACAGTGCCCTTGAACCTGAAACTGAGTATAGGAACATAGGGGATACATGTGTTGTACTTTCCACAGCAGGATTTTGCCTGGAAGATGGGTAAACAGTAACCTGGAGGTAGCAGTGGGGAGCAGGGACAACCCTTATTCCAACTCCTCAGACTGAGGCATAAAGGATCTGAGAGAAAAAGGGAAAAACTTCATGAAAAGTTTGCAGGGGACCCCATGCAGTGGCTGATGTCTGTAATCCAACACTTTGGGAGTCCAAGGCAGGTGGATCACTTGAGTCCAGGAGTTCCAAACTAGCCTGGGCAATATGGCAAAACCTCATCTCTACAAAAAATACAAAAATTAGCTGGGTGTGGTGACACATGCCTGTGGTCCCAGCTACTAGGGAGGCTTAGGTTATTGAACCTAGGAGGTGGAGGTTGTAGTGACCTGTGATCATGCCACTGCACTCCAGCCTTGGTGACAGAGCTAGCCTCTGGAAAAAACAAAAAGTTTGCAGGAGAAATAATGGCCCTAAGGAAACTGGTTTCAGTGAAGACAAAAAGGGATTGGTTCGAGGAGAGAGAAGGTAACAGTACAGTCTGCTGATCCTAGAAGAGGAGCTCTAGAGCATGGTGGAAGAAGGGTTGGGGGAGTGTATTGGCGCAGACTGGGGAAGGTATTGGAGTTACAGTTCGATACTGGTTGACTAATAAAGACCAAATATCTGGTAGTGACTTAACTAAAGAGGAAATAGGATGTGGTGAGGGAATTCCTCTCAAGGAAATGACTCTGTGGTCTTGACTATTTATTTCCTGACAATCACAGCCCCAGGAGAGATGCTCCTTTGGATTCACAGGGCTGTGGGCAGGGATCATGAGGTAACTGCAGGGGGTTGTGGTGGGGCTGTTAATGGGGATTAGCAGCTTAAGACGGGGTCTCCTTGAGTCCCATGCAGTGAATTTTCAAATATGATGACAATCTATCCTCTACGTAACCAGGATTGGTCACTAAAAGACCATGGATCTTTGGAAATACATGCAGTGCCTGATTCTTCATTTCAACTGCATTTTTCCCATAGCATGCTTTAATGTTAATTTCCCAGGTGAGAATTATCTGAAAGAACAAAATTCCCTTGTGAAGGTGCTCATTGAAAAGTTTAAAGAATTGTTTCATATTAAGTTTTCTACCTGCCACTCAAACTACTGATGCTACTGTTTTTCATTCTAAAAGAGATAAATGTATTTAAATCTTATACTAGTGTAAAGGTCACCTTTTGAGCACACCAAAATTTGGCAACACACATCGATGGTTTTCCTAAGATGATCTTTTCATTAAACTCCTTAAAAAGAGAGACATACCTACTCACATTCAAATACTCTTTTGACGAATTATAAGCAAATGCATAATTGATTAATGTATCTTGTAGCTTAAAATATCAAGTATTACTTAACATCTTTAAAATAACATTTTAAAAAGGCAAGTATATCATGTTTTATTATGTTACAAAATGACTATAGGCTATAGGGTATCATAGCTGCTTTTATTACAAAAATATCTTTAAAAAGCTAAGAGTTTGTATTTTAAAAAATATCCTACTTCCCTTTAATGTAAACTATTAAAATCTGTCACCCATGGATATCCTTAAATCTTTTATGGGAAGCTAATTATATTTTAGTTGGTATCATTTCTTGCAGTAAAGACTTTTATAGTCTGTTACTTCTTCTGTTTGAAGTAAAAAGAAAAATTTCTGCTAATGTTACCCTTCTAAACTTAAAGTGTTGTATCTTTAGATTTTTTTGCCTATGTGCTTTGTGATTTGTATATTTAACAAAAGATTTAAAAATTTTTCTTTACCTTTATCTTCTAGCCACAATTTCCTAAGCTTAAAACCATTTCTTTTCCTTTAACAATATTCCTTCCCTTGTATTATCTCGTTACTTTTCTCAATACGTCCTCTAGCTGTGTTCTGATCTTTCTTGAGATGTAACAGTCAGAACTGCCAAATATAAAATCTACATCGAGAATCATAAATGAATGCAAGTTCAGTGCTGGATGTGATCTTAGAACTCTTCCGTGTTAATGCTTCCCAACCTTTTTTGCGATCAGCACACTACTCATCTATTCCCGTCAGTCACGTTTTGTTTACATGCAGCGATTCTTAATGAAGCTGAATTTGAAACTAGGGATGGAGGTGAGAGTGGAGGAACATTTCTAGTAGGTTTTGTAATTCCTGTAATGGATTATGTAGTTTTAAAAGGATCTCTGGATATTTTGAAATGGGTCATTTGCTGATCTAGTACAAGCCCCTTATTTTAAGGATGAAAAAAATCAATTGAAGATTTAAAATGATTTACCCCAAGCCATACAGCTAGCTAGTAAATGGTAGAGGTGATAGAATTAGGTCCTTGTCTACTAAGAGCAGTGTACAAATGGCATTAAAGGTAGTAGATTAGCCTGTGTAATAAATTATGAATACATGTTCCTGAGACTCTAATTTCAGTGATTTTATTGACTTATGATATTGTAATAAATCATGTGAAATTCCTTGAAAATAGATTAAAAAATCTTGTAATATTGAGTATACCATACTGTAGCCTAGGATCTAATTTTTAAAAGTAAGAAAAAATAAACTGGAGGTGGAGGAAACAACTGAGCTATAGTCTATTAGAAAGTTTTATAAATTATATTAATTTCAAAAATCAGAATATAAAATAACATGTATAAACTATGATTTTAAATTTAAACATGTATATTCATTATAATAATATGAAGTCAATTTGAACTGCTGTAAGTAGGGTTTGACTTTTAGTATGGTCATTATGTTTAGTAGTTAATTAAGTTTATGATAAAAATTTGATACCAGCTATGTAGGTGTTAAAAAAATTCCAGGACACTTATCATTAAATTTCACATTTGCATTCAATAAGCAAAAATAATTTCCTAGTATTTCACCAATTCATATATGAGGTTAGGGAAAATATTTTTTGAGTATTCACTGTATCTTGATACATTTATGTGTGTATACCTCATTTTCTCCTGAAAATATTGCTGCAATATGGAGATGTTATTCCTATTGCTGTATAAGTTTATTCAATAAATACTTGTTGAGTTGCTACTGTATGTAGGTCCTGGTCCTACCTATGCCGGGTGCATTGACAAACAACAGCTTTAAACAGACAAGAAGATATTTGCTTACCGTCATGATCAGAGATACAATGAGGAAGGCAGAAAAGTGGCCCCCAAAGAGATTATTCTGAATTTTCTGGGTGAGCCCCATTTCATCCCAGGAGTCCTTGAAAGTGGAGGAGGCGGGCTGGGCCTGGTGGCTCATGCCTGTAATCCCAGCACTTTGGGAGGCCGAGGTGGGTGGATCACGAGGTCAGGAGATCGAGACCATCCCGGCTAACACAGTGAAACTCTGTCTCTACTAAAAATACAAAAAATAAAAAAAATGAAAAAAAATTAGCTGGGCATGGTGGTGGGTGCCTGTAGTCCCAGCTAATCGGGAGGCTGAGGCAGGAAAATGACGTGAACCCTGGAGGCAGAGCTTGCAGTGAGCCGAGATTGCGCCACTGCATTCTAGCCTGGGCGACAGAGTGAAACTCTGTGTCAAAAAAAAAAAAAAAAAAATGTGGAGGAGGCGGCAGACGAGTGGTTCAGAGAGATGTGATATGAGGACTTCACCTGCTGTTGCTGGATTTGAAGGTGGAGCAAGTGGCTACGAGTCAAGGAATGTGGCAACCTCTAGAAGTTGGAAAAGAAGAGAAACCGGATTCACCCCTAGACCCTCCAAAAATAAATGCAGCCCTGCTGATAACTTGATTTTAGTCTAATGGAGACCCATGTTGATCACTAGCCTACAAAACTGTAAGACAGTAAACTTGTGTTGCTTTATACCACAAAGTTTGTGGTTATTTATGATAGCAGCGATGAAACACCAACAGCCATGGTAGGGGAAACTATGGGATGGCTTGGGGAAGGTACCATGGTTTTGGAAAGTGTTTGCACCCAGGTCTGGAGGGTCAGTAGAAGTTAACCAGGTGGGATGGGGAAAATTAGTGGAGGCTGGAGGAGAGGAGCAGGAGGATATTTAAGGTAAAAAAAGTAAAATGTAGAGTTCTGGATGTGACAGAGGCAGTGACCTCTCAGAGGATTAATAATTGGTTCATTTTTGTAGATAAATAACATATGAAGTGTGAAGTGGGGAGATGCCTCCTGGGGAGGTGAGCCAGAGTCAGACCATGGAAAACCTGTGTATCAGGCAGAGTTTAGGGATGATGAAGACAATCCTTGCCCACGCGCTCGTGGCTAGTGAGTGATGGAGCTTTGTCTACCTTAATCCAAAATCCATATTTTTTTACTTATATAACCAACAAAGTAGACATCTCTTCCAGAACAACTAAAATTTGTTTTTCTGAATGGAAAGTATCTTACAAAGTGAATATTTTTACAGTAGTATCTCTTTTCCCACTGATGATCAGTAGATAATTTGTCAATAGGTGCTCTAGTTTCTGGATTGAGAATGTTCCACTGGTGACCAAAGTGTGCTGCTGGAATTACTCTACCCAGTGGAATACTGTCTGAGGCCAAGTGCTCATGGTCTTCTTAGCTCACTTTTCCTTTGAAGCATAACCTTAGGTTGCCCACCTCCCCTCCTAGCCTGGTTCTTTTTTTTTATTTTATTTTTTTATTTTTTTTATTATACTTTAAGTTCTAGGGTACATGTGCATAACGTGCAGGTTTGTTACATATGTATACTTATGCCATGTTGGTGTGCTGCACCCATCAACTCGTCAGCACCCATCAATTCATCATTTATATCATGTATAACTCCCCAATGCAATCCCTCCCTCCTCCCCCCTCCCCATGATAGGCCCCAGTG
>NW_016813984.1:399701-425459 GCF_001698545.2 Rhinopithecus bieti
CCCCAAGGTTATTTATAGATTCAATGCCATCCCCATCAAGCTACCAATGAGTTTCTTCACAGAATTGGAAAAAACTGCTTTAAAGTTCATATGGAACCAAAAAAGAGCCCGCATTGCCAAGACAATCCTAAGTCAAAAGGACAAAGCTGGAGGCGTCACGCTACCTGACTTCAAACTATACTACTAGCCTGGTTCTTTATACTTGCTAAGTATCTAAGTATCTCTTATATAAAGAGAATCCTCTGCCTTTACCCTTAGGGTTCTTAGACATTTGCATCCTCTTCCCTAGTTTGGACATTCTCAGGGTTTAATAGAATTATTCTGTAATGATCTCTTTTTACATTAGCTGTTGCCATATAACCTATTGTGTGCATATGAATATTCTTAAATATAAAACAGAATTCTGATTATGGGAAATGAAGGTGTTTGATCTTAGTAAATTTTTTTAATGACTAAATGTTATATATTGAATGTTCTTAAAGGAGAATCACCTGTTTGTAGTGGATTGATTGCACATGTGCACTCCTCTAATCTTTGTTTTCTAGTGCCTTTTTTAGCACAGCCTTCATTTGGCTATTCTTAATGTTTTTTTTCTGTTGATGTTTTAAAAATAGAAAATATAGACAGGGTTTGGGGAACGATAAAACATCAGCACCAACAACCACTGAAATTCTAGTGAATAACTTCTAAATTTTAAAAAATTAAAAAAGTATTCACCTATGATTACAAAAACAAAAAAACAAAACAAACAAACAAAAACAACAACAACAAAAAAAACCCAACAACAACCACTAAGCACTGAAAGGTTTATAACAGAATATAGTTCTTTTCCCTCGACTCACCGCAGTGCCCTTCCTGGAGGCAACTATTCTCTTTACCTTTTACATTTCCATATTCTAAATAAGATGAGTATGCCATCATCTTTCAGTTCTTCAGTATTAGACATTGTCTGCTGACGTCCTATTTTGGTAAATACATAGAAACTTGCTTAGGGATGCCACTGTTCTTATCCCTGCTTCATCATGGAATTTTAGGTAAATAAATATAAAGTGTTGACATTATTTTGTCTGTCTAAACGTTATTACCAGCTGAAAACTGAGGTTTACTCTAATTTTGTTTCCTATGTGTTTGTTTTACCTGAAATTAATAATTGCCTTATTTTTATATGCCTAATTTTCTTTGCACCTATTGCTAATCCTCCCACATTTTCCAGTGACCTGACAGTACAATTTTCCACAATGCCAATCGCATTAAGCAGGCTATCACTTCTAATATTGTTCCTCGGTGACGTCTCTTCTGGAGACATGCTTTCTAGGCCTGCTACACAGCCATCATGCTGGGTATTTGCTTTGCTCCTACTTTACAATCTCTGCTTCTTGGATCTCATGGATGTTTTGTGTTATTTGTTTGTTTTTGCCTTGTTGTTGTTGTTGTTTATTTGCTTTCTTCTTTGGCGCGATTTCGTGAGTTTGTCTGAGTGTATCCTTTGTAAGTTTTGTCATGTTAAAACAGGAATACAGAGTGGTGATAATGCTGAAGACAGCCCATACCTGCTCCAGTTTGGATTCACACCCTCTTTTCTGTGATCTCCTCTCACCATTAACAGGAGAGCCCCTTCTCATTGTTCAACTCCCACTTATAAGTGAGAACATGCAGTGTTTGGTTTTCTGTTCCTGTGATATTTTGCTGAGAATGATGGTTTCCAGCTTCATCCATGTCCCTGCAAAGGACATGAACTGATTCTTTTTTATGGCTGCATAGTATTCCATGGTGTATATGGGTCACATTTTCTTTATCCAGTCTGTCATTGATGGGCATTTGGGCTGTAAGTAGTGCTACAGTAAACATACATGTGCATGTGTCTTTATAATAGAATGATTTATAATATTTTGGGTATATACCCAGTAATGGGATCACTGGGTCAAATGGTATTTCTGGTTCTAGATCCTTGAGGAATCACCACACTGTCTTCCACAATAGTTGAACTAATTTACACTCCCGACAGTGTAAAAGCATTCCTATTTCTCCACATCCTCTCCAGCATCTGTTATTTCCTGACTTTTTAATGATCGCATTCTACCTGGTGTGAGATGATATCTCATTGTGGTTTTGATTTGCATTTCTCTAATGACCAGTGATGATGAGCTTCTTTTCGTATGTTTGTTGGCCACATAAATGTTTTCTTTTGAGAAATGTCTGTTCATATCCTTCACCCACTTTTTGATGTGGTAGTTTGATTTTTTCTTGTAAATTTGTTTAAGTGTAGGAGCTAATTTTAAAGACATAGCACGGCCGGGCATGGTGGCTCAGCCTGTAATGCCAGTACTTTGGGAGGCTGAGGCAGACACATCACTTGAGGTCAGGAGTTCAAGACCAGCCTGGCCAACATGGTGAAACCCTATCTCTACTAAAAAAAAAATACAAAAATCTGTTGGGCATGGTGGTGCATGCCTGTAGTTCCAGAAGTTTGGGAGGCTGAGGCTGACTGATCGCCTGAGGTCAACAGTTTGAGAACAGGCTGGGCAGCATGGTGAAATCCTGTCTCTATTAAAAAAATACAAAAATTAGCCAGATGTGGTGGCAGGCACCGATAATCCCAGCTACTTGGGAGGCTGAGGCAGGAGAATTACTTGAGCTGGGGAGGTGGAGGTTGCAGTGAGCTGAGATCGCACCACTGCACTCCAGCCTGGATGACAGAGCAAGATTCTGTCTCAAAAATAAAATAAAATAAAATAAAATAAAATAATATTATAGAAAGATTGTCATTCTGTAAATACTTGTATAAATAGGACTCAGGAATATGAAGGTATAAAAAGTTCTGCTGAAAGAGAGTTTATAGAATGGGTGGAAAAATACAAAAACTATGTAATGTAGTTAAAATACAATTTAAGAATGAAACAAGATCATCATTCAAGGCCTTTTTCCAGGATCTGTGTGAATAATTGTGGTTCGAAGAGGATTTTTGACCTTTTGTGAACTCATGACAAGGAAACCTAACTGGGATGGAATGTTCTGGAAGAGGTAGTCCTTAACCTTTAAAGGAGTGGTAGGATTATGGTAGGATTACGATAAATGGAGAGGGTCAGCAGGACATTTTTATATGGATCTAACATTTTCGTGTGGACACAATAGTAAGAATATTCTAGAGAAAAAGGAGCACACCACTATTACCTAAACAGAGTATTGAAGAAAACTAGGGGATAAAGTTGGAGAAGTAAACTGGGATCAATTGTGGAGGAAATTAAATTCCAGGTGAGGCAATTTGAATTGATTCTGCAGGTTAAGAAGTAAACACTAGGATGAGGTTGATGACATTCAAGAATGTCATATAAACAGAATGTTAGTATGTAATCTTTTATGTCTGACTTCTTTGACTTAGCAGAATGCATGTGAGATTCCATGCATATTGTTGCATGTATCAGTAGTTTGCTTATTTTTACTGTGGAATAGTATTCCATTGTATCCCTGTACCAAACTTTGTCTATCTGTATGTAATACCAGTTGGTATTTGGGTTGTTTTCAGTTTTGGGCCATTACCAATAATACTGCTATATTTACTGGCATACAGATTTTATATAGACATATGGTGGGTTTTTTGTTTGTTTGTTTGTTTGTTTGTTTGTGAGACAGTCTCACTCTGTCGCCCAGACTGGAGTGCAGTGGCACAATCTTGGCTCACTGCAATCTCTGCCTCCTGAGTTCAAGCAATTCTTATTGCCTCAGCCTCCCAAGTAGCTGGGATTACAGGCATGCCCCACCACACCCACCTAATTTTTGTATTTTTAGTGGAGAAGAGATTTCACTATGTTGTCCAGGCTGGTCTTGAACTCCTGACCTCAAGTAATCTGCCTGCCTTGGCCTCCCAAAGTGCTGGGACTACAGGCATGAGCCACTGTGCCCCACCTAGACATGTGTTTTTGTTTCTTTGGATAAATACCTAGGGGTAAGATTGCTGAGTTGTATCAGTAATGTGTGGTTAATTTTATAACAAACTGCCAGCTGTTTTTCAAAATGGCTGTACTTTTACCTGCGATGTATGAGAGTTGCATTTACTCCACATTCCTTCCAATCCTTGGTATAGTTATTTTCTTAAAGCCATTTTAATGTGAAACAATGTCTCATTGTGATTTGAATTTACATTTCTCTAATGATCAATGTGCTGAGCATGTTTTCATTTGCTTATTTGTCATCTAAACATCTTGTACGGTCATGTATAGGTTTAAATCTTTTGTCCATTTTTTAAAATGATATGTTAAAAAAGATATTGCATCATTATACAATTTTAAAAAATGCCAAAAAGTACAAATAGGAAAGAAAACCAACTTAAATCCCAGCACCCAAAAATAATCGTTTGAATATTAAGTTAATATTCCAGACATTTCTCCCTCTATGTATATATACAGATAGAAGGACAGATGGATGGATGGATGAGTAGATGGACAGAGAAAAATAATACATGTAAATAAAGTCCATTAGATATGCTGATTTTTACTGTGATACAATTTGTTTACAGTAGTTCCCTCTTATCTGTGGTTTTGCTAGCTGTGGTTTCAGTTACCTGTGGTGTATACAAAAGCAAATCTTGAGAAAGAGGGAGATCACATTGACAGAAGTTTTACACAGTGTATTGTTATGATTGTTCTATTTTATTATTAGTTATTATCATCAGTGTCTTACTGTGCCTAATTTATAATGTAAAAATAGGTATGATGTATGGGAAAAAACATGGTCTATATAAGGTTTGGTACTATGTGTGATTTCAGACATTCACTGGGGATCTTGAAATGTATCCCCTACAGGTAAGGGGGCACTGCTGTATCACATACTTCATCAGTGATTTTTAGTATATTCACTATGTTGGGCAACCACCACTACTCTTAATTTCAGAAAATTTATCATCCTCCAAAGAAACTCCATACCATTAGTAGTCAGCCTCCATTATCCTCTACTGTGCCATCCTAGGCAACACCTAATTTACTTTCTCGCTATGAATTTACCTATTTTGGAAATTTTATGTAAATGGAATTTCACCATATGTGGCCCTTTGTGTCTGGCTTCTTTCACTTAACATAGTGTTTTGAAGGTTCATCCATATTGTAGCATGTGTCAGTACTTCATTCCTTTTTATGGGTGAATAATATTCTATGTATAGATATAGTGTATTTTGTTTATTGATTTCTCTCTGAATTTAGGTTAATTCTACTAGTTGGTCGTTATAGATAATGCTGCTATGGACATTTGTGTACAAGTTTTTCTGTGGAAATACGTTCCAGTTCTCTTGGAATTAAATGCCTAGGAGTGAAATGATTAATACTAATTTTAAAAATTGAGTTGTTTTCTTATTATAGAGCTCTGAAGAATATAAAGTTTTAAATGTTGAATTTACAGGTGTGTGTATCTCTTAGCTCATATAACTCCAAGATAGCTCTGTGTTCTAATTTTGAGGTAGATTTAATGAAGGGTGTATAGAAACTCATTTGTCCAATGCATTCTAAATATTACTAAATAAGAAACCAACTTGTATTGATATGAATTGTTTAAAATATATAAAGTCAGCTGTTTCAATTATTTTTATTTTGTCTTAAATATTTCTTCAGATTTCATTTCTTCCTAGAATTCGTTTAGCCACCAACTGTATGAATATTTGTTGATATTGTCTTTATGTAAGTCAACACAAAAGGCAATTGCGTTGACAGTCACTGACTGTATGAATATTTAATCCTTAAAGGAGTGGTAGAATTCAGTGACTGGATGAATACAGTTGCCTTTTGTATTGACCTACAACATATGGAATATACCTAGACTGAGGAAGGGGAAAGGCAGATTGCCAAGTGGTGTTAGAGCCTAAGACTGGGAACGTAGAAGAAAATCATTTTATGATACAGATGTGATTTTAATATATTTATGGCTCTCCCCCTTTCACTCTTCTCAGAATTCACATGACCCCTCCACTAAGGATTATTCAAGACACACATACAAATAAATCTCCCAAATACCTATGGTGACTTGAATAAAAGGTCCTTTGGGGGCTGCCTGTTAGTTTTTTATTTAGGGATGTGTGATATGGGATGTCACTACTGTAAGTAATGGAGCCATGCTGTCATATCGTTACTTTCAGTATTGCTGACAGACAGAATGCCTTGGAGGCTGAGTGGAGGATGGTGCAGGCCTCTCACAGAGATCTGGAAAACTTCCTAAAGTGGATCCAAGAAGCAGAGGCCACAGTGAATGTGCTTGCAGATGCCTCTCATCGGGAGAATGCTCTTCAGGATAGTATCTTGGCCAGGGAACTCAAACAGCAGATGCAGGTAAGTGCATGGGAAACCACACCAGTACTTGTGTCTGTCCTGTGCGCTTTTGATCCCTCTGCATGCAAATGTATTACCCTGAAAAGGTGAGGTTGTCACTTTATTCTCTGACAAAATCTGTGCTCTCCTGTGAATAACTGGTTTCTGGAAATAGGCTCTATCAGATCTTTTTACTTAATGATAGAGGGAAAAAACCCACCTTGTTTTATGGAAGTAATAAGTGTTTATTTAGAGTTAGAGGCTCACAGCTATTCTGCTTCTTGTCATTTTAAGCCCCATTACAGTTAGCTTTATTGAATCCTAAATTATAAGGGCATTTTCCCTTAATGTGAAGTTGTTTCTTTCTCCATTTATTGTACATACTTAATATAAAAGCTGCAAAAGCTCTATGGCTTAGTTTATAGCTAAGAATATTAGGCTTGATGGTATTACTTTTATGTCATTAGCTTGATAACTGTGATTGTATATGTAGTCTGAGGTTCAAATATTTCTTCTACACAAAATGTGCTAATATAAAACTTTTCATTTACTAACATTATGAGGAATCTTACGAAATACGTCTGAATCTTTTTCTGCCCTCAAGTAGTTCTGCTTCAGTGCTCTTGAACTTCCAGTTCAAAATCTGATACAGGCAGAGTGCGGTGCCTTAGTCCTGTAATCCCAGCACTTTGGGAGGCCAAAGTGGATAGGTCACTGTGGTCAGGAGTTTGAGACCAGCCTGGCCAACATGGCGAAACCCTGTCTCTACTAAAAATACAAAAATTAGCCTGATGTGGTGGCTTGCACCTGTAGTCCCAGCTACTTGGAAGGCTGAGGCATGCAAATTACTTGAGGTAATACTTGAGGCGAATACTTGAGGAGGTGGAGGTTGCAGTGAGCCAAGATTGCACCACTGCACTTCAACCTGGGTGGCAGAACGAGACTCTGTCCACTCCCCAGAAAAACAAAACAAAAACCTGTTTCAATGGGAAAGTCTCCTTGTCAACCATAGTGTTACATCTGATTACTTTATACCATGCCATTTTCACATCAGTTTGACAATGATTATTTCTGACATACTTGTGAACACGTGTTCCATTGTCTTTTGTTGTTGTTGTTGTTGTTGTTGTTGTTGTTTCGCCCAGGCTGGAGTGTAGTGGTGAGATCTCAGCTTGTTACCACCTCTGCCTCCTGGGCTCAAGCGATTCTCATCCCTCAGCCACCTGAGTAGCTGGGATTACAGGTGTGCTCCACCATGCCCGGCTAGGTTTTGTATTTTTAGTAGAGATGGAGTTTCACCACATTGGCCACGCTGGTCTCAAACTCCTGACTTTAAGTGATCCACCTGCCTTGGTCTCCCATAGTGCTGGGATTACAGGCCTGAGCTACCGCGTGCGGCCTCCATTGTCTTTTGATGTGTGTCTCCTCCTGTCCCAGTTGATCACATGGTTCTTCAAGGGCAGAGATTATATTATCCATATTGTTGCCTACGCAGTGTCCTGTGTGCAAATCCTAAGTAAATATTGACTGCTGTCTTTGTACCTTGACTCACCGTTATGACACT
The DNA here is from genome assembly GCF_001698545.2 of Rhinopithecus bieti. Lineage (NCBI taxonomy): Eukaryota > Metazoa > Chordata > Mammalia > Primates > Cercopithecidae > Rhinopithecus > Rhinopithecus bieti. Next base: position 407,553 of record NW_016813984.1, read on the forward strand.
CAGCATTGATACCTTTTTAAAATCCATTCTTAGGAATTCTTTTCTCTTAAAACATCAAAAAGACTGTTTTGTAGAATGTCAACAAATGTGTGGATCTGGATGAAGCATACAGAGTCTTTCTTTGAACTACTCTGATTCTTACAATTTTTCTTCAAGTTTAAAATTATTTTCACTGAAAAGTTAACACAATTTGAAAAACAGATCTTTTGGAATGAGCTTATTTATAAATTGTCCCTGTGCATGAAAACTTATGATGTTTTACTGTTAAGTTCTTAAGATTCATTTGATGAAAATTTCTGTTTAAATGCATTGCTGCTTGTTTCTTATGCCTTGCACAATACATTTGTGACTTGGTAATGAGTGTGACCAGGCAAGTATCAAAATTCAATCTGTTCCTTTGTCTCACTCTTTCGAGCCTCATGAGGTCACTATAAATGTTAATTGATAAAATATTCAGTCATCATCTGTATTTTAGGAGATAGAGGACTCTGTGGGTAGATGCTAGGTTTTTTTTTTTTTTTTTTTTTATGATTTAAACAAGAAAAAGCCTGACCTATAGATATTCACAGTTAATTGATGCAATGGTTTTAATTTCAATAGCTATCTAGGCTTGAGTAGGTAACAGTTTATACACAATGAGTAAAGGAGGCTTTAAATGAACCCTGGTAATGACCGTCAGCAAAACACAGGCCTATTCTAGAGTTTAATGTCTTCTGACATGTTTTGTCTTAGGATATATTCTTACCATGGCTAAGACTCTTCTCAATAGTTAATGGATATTCAAACAGTGGAAGACAAATGTAAATAGAAATATTTAAAATCTTTCAAAATAAAAATAACTAAGCACAGGATTACTTATGGCAAACAGCATCAAGAAAGAAAAGTTGCTGATAAAAATATTAAAATACATTATAATGCTTTATAAAATATAATATGTTATTACTTTAGTGTTGCTAAAAATAGTCTCTTTTGGCTGGTAGAAAGTAATAAAGAGGACATTTACTAAGAGTCTACTAAAATTCCTTTGTTTAAAGATAAATATGTACATTTATGTTTAAAATGTTTCACATTACAGTAATTTGCATGATTTTTTTCCTCCCTTGCTTCATTATTAAATGCTCTTAAGGTGTTCTCTCCATTCTGTTTAAAACATATTCTATGGTTTTATTTTCAGCACCATACAGATAGATGATTGTTAGAGATTTATTACCTTTTACTGAGTTTTTCTGAGGCAGGATAATTTTAATTTTTTATAGTGTTGTATATTAATGATTCTCCTTTTGTATGAGTGAGCAGACATTTAAAATAGAAACTTGTTTGGAAATGGAGAGATGTTATTTTGAGAAAATGACTGTGAAGAGCATGGCCAATCATAACAGAGAAGTTCTGGTGGCATGGTGGTGGCGGTGGTGGTGGTGGCCGTGGTGGTGCACAGTCTCCGTGCACTAAGGAAGATGGAATAAGGAGCTCTGTGTATCTGTGCTGCATGCACAGGATGTGTATGTAGAACTGCTTAGCTGACACATTCACTGTTTATACTTGCTTCATGTCTTGTGACAACCAGATCCAAGGCCTTGGGAGTATTTCATGAAGATAAAGCAGTTTATTCTATGTTTGGTTTAAGGTGAATCTTGGGTGAATTTTGATAAGGATAGTTCTAAAGCACATGGAAGATGATTAACTTTTGGGAGTATGCTATGATACATGCCATTCTGTTAAGGATGGATGATGATTTGGATTTATGTATCTACGTTTCATTACCCTGCTGCAAGGCTGTTAGGTTTTATTCCCCAGCAGAGGCCTTTTGGCAAGAGAAAAGCTGATTCTTTGGAGACCTGCAGGAGAGACAAGCTCCTTGAGAACTGAGCAGTCCAGCTCATAGAGGGTTTTAAATGCCATGCAAGTATTTATATTTTAACCCAGTGGCAATGAAGAGAAGTCATAAAGGATAGAAACAAGAGTGATGCAATAGGATTTTTGCTTTATAGGAATTTAGCTGATGGTATGAGGGATGGAGTTGAACTAGACAAGAGTGACAGAAGAGAGGCCTGTTAGGATACTCATGTAGCCCTCCAGGCTACAGGTGTTAATGACCAGAAAGGAGACAATGGCAGGGGTAGTAGATCTAATGACTCAATAGTATACCTAGACTGAGGAAGGGGAAAGGCAGATTGCCAAGTGGTGTTAGAGCCTAAGACTGGGAACGTAGAAGAAAATGTCAGGGCAGGATTGCAAGTTAGTGGGAAATATGTGGGGATGGCAAATTTCATCCACTTTGACTTTGTTGAAATGAAGCATTGGAGTAACATCCAGGAGGAGATGCCTGGTATGCAGTTGTCACTGTGAATCTGTATTCAGATAAGAGTATTTGGCCAAAGATGCAGAAACTTTATTTTTTGCTTCTGTGTGAAAGCCCATTATTGACTTCCAACTAGTTTATTAGTTCAAATGTATTTATTCTTAACGTGCGTGTTCATATTCTAAAAGATTGTTTGTTATGCTTTTAATTATATTTAAAAATTATAGCTTTACATTTGGCATTACCAGTTAACTGAGATGCTCTGATTCTTTCCTGGGTAAAATCCTGAGTTCCTGCTTTCTGGAGTAATGTTGTCATGGGTGGCTGGTTTTGCTCTCTAACAATTTATATTTTATGATTATTACACTTTTATCTCCTATGTTTGCTTTTAGCCTCATTTTCATCCTCTTGTTTCATATGTGCAGACTTTGATTATAGATTGTTTTAGATTTTCTCCTGTGCCCAGCTCCATGCTTAGCACTGTGTTTGGGGGTGAATGCCTATCTCATGGGGACTTCATCTGCTGGTTCTAGGACAAGAATTATAGCTTCATACTTATCTAATAACAACTTTCTTGGCATATAATTCACATACTATATGGTTCATTCATTTAAATTTTACAATTCATTTGTTGCTAGTCTGTTCACGGTTGTACAATCATCACCACAATCAAATTAGAACATTTTCATTTCCTCAAAAAGAAACTCCTTCCCTTTACTATCAATTTCCCATTCCTCTCGACCAATTCCCTCTCCCCTGAACAATCCTAATCTATTTCTATCTATTTGCCAAATACCTTAACATTTTGTATTCTATCCTTCGACTATGTTCTCCACTTTTGGCTTTACACAGATATGGTGACATTGTTAGCCTCACCAGAGGGAGGCAGTGTAGATTCTCAGTATGGACCTACAGGGAAAAAAGATACAGGCAGACGTCCACAGAACACTGCATGATAAACACCGTTCTATAAGACCCAATAAAGTCGGCAAAACACTGCTTGATAAACACCATTCTGGAAGACACAATATAGGACTTTAAATCATTCTAACATGAAGGACTAAGAAAGGCAAATGAAGTAAAGGAGGAAAAACAAATACTTGAAAATACTGCATTTCTTTTAAAGAATCATGACAACATTAGACAGAGGTGAAATTGCAGCATTAGCCCGGTTACCAGTTTGAGCAGGACACTGATAATGAGCAACATCTGGGTTCTATATCTGGCTGTCCTCTTTGACCCAGTCATTTAATCATCCAGGGTTATTTTGCTCATCTCCTGGTAGTACTTTACCCCAGTTGATGTTTGTAATGATATTCAGGCTGCAGTAGAGAATATGTCTCAAGTGTGTATATATACACATAAAACCACAAAATTCTGTACCGGGTTTTTATATGATATAATTATGGCCTCATATTTCCTATTCATAAAATTAAAACAGCTTTATGACAAATAAAATGAGATCATGAAGATGCTGTCTAAGGGGAGATGTGGCAATTTGGAATGTTCAGTAGTCAATTACAGACTTTTAATTTTTTATTAACTTAGCTGTTTAATTAGACAAATCCTAACCTATTCCATTTTTAATGGCTTTCCTTCTAGGCAGGCAGATGCAAATCCACTGGATCCCTCTGCTTTTAGGCTATCTTAGTCACATAACCCCTGCAAGTATTTTTTGTTTTGCTTTATTGTTGTTGTTGTTTTGTTTTAGGTGATCTTGGGCTGAGACCTGTCTGGCAGGTGATGTTTTAGCACTTAATGTATGGGCTGTTGTTATTAGAGTCAGGTGTACCCTTCTGCTCTTCTCAAGATTTATAACAGGGTCTCCTGTTCACTAATTCACAGAGCACAGCTAGAGCTGCATTTCTTCCGTAGTGAATGTATCCCTCTTTAGAGAGGGTGAATGCTGCACTCTCTCTTAATAGAAACCAGCCGCAAGGCATGCACCGTGGTGGTGGCGGTGATATGTTGAATCCGTGTTCCCAGGGGATGTCCGCTTTCTATCTGCAGCTTTAATGTTTCACTTAATATCCTCTTTGGCTACTGAGTGCACTCCTCTCCCGCAGCCGGCAGCGCTTGGCTGCTCGACAACTTCCTTCATTTCTTGCCATGCCAGGGTGAGCAAGTGCTGGCTGTGAGCATCTGCTGGGGGGCTTTCTCTGTGGCGTTTGTCTGTGTTTTTTAAATTGAGAAGTTGAAGGAATACCAGCCTCCTTTTTCCTAGAACCTAACCTCCTGTATCTTTCAAATGCTTTCCTGGAAACGAGCATGCTCAGAGAACTGACAAATCATTGTCCAGTGACCGGGAGGAAATGATCGTTGCTCTTCATTTATAATGCAAATTCTGAGGTGTCTCCAGAAGTGTGGTAAACTTAAAATGATGGCTGTGGTGAGAACGTCTCTGCAGAAAGTTGTGGTTTTGTTGCATCGTTTACAAAGGATGGCAGTTTCTTCTCCTCGGTATCAGAAGCTCTGTAAGGTAACTGAGTGATTGAAAATAAGGATGTCGGGTGTCTGACAGTTGTACTGTTTCTCAGGCTCTAAAAACTAATCTTTCAGGTTCTTATCAAGGAAGATTCCCTTTCTTAGTAACTGATTGTGAAATCTGTTAAAGTGAATTGCATAATTACATTTTGTTTAGTACATAATTTATTTTGCAATTGACATAATCTTGTCTTCTGAGATGGGCTAGTGAACTGTTTGGAGAAAATATGATAGCAAAACTACTACATTCATTAAGACCTGTTACCTCTGTGGTACTTTGCAGTATCTTAATTAATCTTATGTAAATTTTAGTAAAATTAAAAGAAGAGTGCCAAATAATCTTTCAGTCGATTTTTTAAAATGTTCCATCTTCTTATAGCTAATTGCTTTTCAATTAAAAAAAAAACACATTTAAAAAAAGATCAGACTTAATTTCATCATAAAGCATCCCCATATTCTTGAATCTTCATATACTATAGTTACACTGGAAGAATTTAATTTCATTTGGACAGGTGAATTAAGTAGACTTACAGGGGGCAACTTGTTTGACAGTTGCAAATTTCTAATACTACGTCATCCTGAACATAAACCATTCAATCAGCTGCTGTATTTTTTTAAGTCAGCTGTTATATGTTTGATCATAGTTTTATTCAAACTGTGGTGATACTATGTCATTGCTTTTGTCAAAATTAGAGTGTTTTGATATAAAAGGAGAGAATTATAATAGCAATTTTTACACTACCATAGTACTATATTCATCCTTCCTATCATATTTTTAGTACCGTTCTCAAGAATGTATCTTGTTGCTCTGTTAGCTGCCCAAACTCATTTGTGATCAAAACAACTGCCTCTAAGAAAAGATTATTTTTCTGATGATATGCAATATGGCATGTCCAGGCATCTAGATGATGCTTATGTGGCAGCAGATTGAGGTGGGAAGCAGTATTCCATTAACTTTATTATATCACGCTGTAATTTCTTACAATTTGGCCAGTTAGATGTATTGCTGTCTGGAGACTTTTTTTTTTTGGAAGTTTTGGGAGACAGATTCAGGTAGTGGGATATTCTTTTCAGAAATACTTAGAAGAGTTTTCTTTGCATAAGAAATTAATTAAAACTTAACGGAACTTAATAAATTCAGTTACAAAGATTTGTAAACCTAAGTATTTCAATGTGTTGTGTTTTGCTCCACTTCAAAGGATAAGTTTATTCTGGTAAAACATTTATGTTTTTCATGAAAAGGCAATTTTGATAATAGATAAGAAAAGCTCATTCACTAATTCATGTTATTTATTTTTTTAACCACAAATATGAATATATAAAGCATTCTTTTTTTTAAAAGAGCAGGGTCATTTTCCTGATCCATTTGTGTGTGTACTTTCACAAAACCAAATATTTTTCTAAAGTCCAAGGTATTAAGTTAGTGCAAAGTATGAAACAGCAGAAGTCAAGTACTGGAGAAAGTTGCTAATTAGTTTCCTAATTCTACCTCAAATAGGCACAAGTTAAATCACTGAAGTCATTGGATAAATTACCATCAGACGTGCTTTTTGGGAAAACTTCTTGATTTATAATTTCCTGAAGATACCACAAAAATTTAAATGTTTAGAATAAATGTTACTTATTTCATTTAGAAAATTAAAATTTACATTATTTGCTGTTGAAATACTATATTCCACGTAGTCTTTCACATATGCAAAATTAACAACTGCCTGGATAACGCAGTAGAAATGTACAATTTCAGTAGCTTCCAGCAGGTGTCAGTATAAGGCAGTGACATATGAGATTTTGCCTAAAGAACTGGCAATCCAGATTAGGAAGCGGCACAATTACTATGAAATAAATAAACTAGTAACAGATAAATTTTATTTGTGTGGTTGTATTTTGAAAACTGATCTAAGTTATTGGGCTATATTAATTTAATGAAATAAATAAAAATTTAGTTGTAGACTTAAATCTTAACAGTTGCCGTCTCTGATATTGATAGAGGTAGCTATACCAAGCAAAAATGCTTAATTATATTTTAATTATCAATAGTCCATGTTTCATACCTAAAAGTTTAAATAGGTTTGACATTTATTTGCTTTAAGACACTGTAAGTTCTCTTCCCATTAAATTGTAAATGCTGTCTTGACTTTCTCTCTCCTTATTCCTCCCACATTCTCTAAATTTAGTTTCTTAGAAAAGAAATGCTTTAAGTTTGTGTTGCTCCATAAAAATACAGAAACAGTCTATTGTAAATACATTTAGAGACCGAAATGAATGAGAATAAAATGTGGCATAATCTGAGGGAAACGACTATTTAAAATTCATATTGGCATTTTGAAATTCAGTGTCTGAATATTTTTATCCCCTTTTAAATTCCTCTTTAGGATTATTCTTTTTAGGTATTATTTGTTTAGTCTTTTATTAGACTTTTCCCTCTGTGGCAGCTTGTCTTTTCTGTTTATTTTCATACTTCTCTTGTTTGTCAGAAGATAGTGTGTGTGTTACACGAGTAGATATTTGTGTAGAATATTCTCATTTTGTGGGTTTTCTTATATGTTTCAAAGAGAAGGGAGGAATGAAAAAAGGCATGTCACAGCTCTCAGAGTTAAAATATACTCCCTTCCCACAATCTATTTACACATTCATGTGTATTTTTTGCCTTTAAAAATATTTCTTCTCGGTTATGCATCCAATAAAATTTGAGCAGGAAGCAAAAACGTAAGTGCTGCTTACTTGGAGATATAATTAGCAACATTGAAATTGCCCTGATGACCTAAAATCACCCTACACTGGATGCTAATTTTCTCAGATACGGTTTTGTTTGCTTAGTTTCTTTAAAATTTTCATGCCTATAAAATAATTTTTCTTTTAATAGAGCACAGTAGAAACAAAGCTGATATAAATGATTTGAAACATAATACTGAATTTAATTTATTTTTATTATGTGATTACTTTGGGGTGTTTTATATCATTAAGTCTTTAGATTAGAAATAGATTGTGTTAATATTAAATCAGTAGAGATTTTTATAAGTCCTCTTTATTTTTTTCTTAGTGCCAATTTCTGTAAAATATTTAACAATTGAGGGCATGGTAAAAAGCAGTTTCCTGTAAAGTAGATTGGAATATGAATATTATAGGAATAATAAGAAAATTTAAAATATTTAGTGCTGTAAATTGAGTTCTTCGTGACTCAGGCATTTTAGAAAATGTTGATTTAAATGATATAACTTCTATTTGCTTGAATGTATGTGGAAATCATTTTAGCTTAAGTGGTTTTAGTCACCCCCAAACTATTCTGATCATGTTTCTTCAGCAAAAATATTTTAAACATCTAGTTGTATATGGATGTGTATTCATTTAAAAGTTATACACATATGCCATGGTGGAATCTTATATTAAATATTAGTAGTGTATAATTCTGTTCTTAATTTCTACTGTTGCCTTTTTGTACCCCAGTTGATTATTTTTCTCTGTGTGGTATACACATGCGATTTCAGTAACTAGTCATTTACATACAGACTGAAACTATGGCTATTCTTAGCCTGGCCTTCTGGGGGCCTTGAGCTTTCAGTGTGGTGCTGATCTCAAAGTCTTCCCCGGAAAACTGTGTCTTCTGTGGTATTAAAGCAGCTACTTCTAAATATTCTGTGAAAAATAGAAAGAGACCAGAAGATTCTACCTAACAAGTCACGATTGACCAGTGATGTCTACAAAAGGCTTGCTTTGTGGCTGTGTGTGTGTGTGTTTTCATGTGTGGACAACACAGAACTATGTAGTTGCTTGTAGTGCTAATGAGTAATAGATAATGAACACGAAGGCACATTAATCTCTCAGCAGGTTTTCAGATTCACTGATGAAGTAAGGTCACACATTATTTTTCATCTACATGTATAGCTCCCTGTATTTAGAGGTAGTTAAGGTTGAGTATGTGGTTTTTTTAGAAGACACTGAATGGAATGGTGTATTTTTGACAGGTTGAATTTTGTATTTTTTATTCTCAAACATTTCCCTACCTTTTTTTCACATGGAGAACCCTGCTCTCCTTGAACAATTAAACCCTGAAGTGATCCAGGGCGACGGAGATTTACTTTACCATGATCTGATTGTTGAGATGTATGTATTTTAAGGTCAACTCTTGGATTCCCTCAGTTTCTTTCAATAATCAACTCATACATAGATTGTTTGAACCCCGGAGCTCAGAGTCATGACCCTCTAGTCTGGAAGTTAGAATTCCCACTTGATCATATGAGGACTTGTCTCTTCTTGGTTTCATGAGAAAGTCTTGGTTGGATTAGTTCAGAAAGTGTGTGAAGGTTGAGGTTTAATGGAGAAAAATGGCATATGTAGACGGGTTTGCCTCCATCTAACCCTCTCCATGGATGCCGTAAGTGTGTTTTCTGGGAACTGTAGGGATACCCACACAGACTACTTTCTCTACTCTGCCTCTGTTTCTGCAATTCCTAGTCAGGTCAAGATTACAGACAAAAGTGAGATGTGATCAAGGAGAAAACACCCGCACCCCTGCCTGCCACTATCAGATATGATTCCTGTGGCTTCCAAGAACACAAGTGCCATTTTAGAAGGCTCTTGGACCTCTGTTTTGCTGTAGTTCCCCAAGTTGATGTGTGTTGTCAAAATTATGTTTTTAAAAAGTTATCTAATTAACTAACATTTTGTTAATCAGAAAAGTCATGCTATCAATGATTTGGATAAAGTCAATATAATTAACTGAAAGCAGTATAATTAGATCCAATGCAATGCTTTGTCACTCAATTAAAAATAACTAATACTTTCTACAATATAGCATTTTAAAATTCTTTTATGGCCAAAATATCATTGTCGTTGGTGTGTGTCTAGAAGTGTGATACTAGTACAAATCCAGAACAAATAGAAAGTGCTTCTGAGAGGGAGCTGAAGTAGTATTAAGGATACAGACAAAAGGTCTTCTTTTATTTGTAGAGTGTTATATGATAATTGTAACTTAAAGGGTTGATGATTTGTGTTTTCCTAGAGGCAAAGTTTATTAAATTTCAAGTAGAAATTTTCTAGCTGTAGGTACTGCTAGATTTTAAATGTGCAGACATCACTCCTTCCTCTTCCTCTTAACTGTGATCACTACCAACTTCTCTTAGTATATTTGGTAGTTCATTTTTAGTTCTCCAAAGTAAGTAATTAGTAGAGTTCCTACCATAGAGATAAAAGAATATAGAAAATGTTATGCCATGGTAGCTTTCCTAGTTTCACAAAGCTTATTCATTTCTGGGCGAGGTAAATGAGTCCAAATAATTGAAATTGGAAAGGATGTGAAGTGCATCAGAGGGTTGCTTTTCATTTTTCATCATCTAGTTTGTTCAGTTCTATGGAACTCTAAAAGATTAATTTATAACAAAGCTCACTTATAAAAGCAGACAGTGCCTTTTAATGCTTAATAAATAATAGGCTTATGTGAAACTATGGCGTCATAAAATTAAGCAAGAATTTTGGAAAAACATCAAATGGAAGAAGATGTTGAACTGTCTGCACAATAGACAACTATTTTTTTTTTTATTTTAACAGAATTGAGAGAAAAAATGGTTGACTACAGCAATAGAATAACTGTTAGCTGTCATGATGGGAAAATATCTTGATACTGCTAGTACAGTTTCCTTACATTTTTAGTATTTTAGAGTTTACAATGTGTTTTCTCATATATTACACCATTAATAAATATAATATTAACAATATTACGTTGTTGTGTGTCCTAAGAGAGAGGTAGAAAAGAAATTTGTTTTGCAAATCAGCAGGTGAAGGAACATGCCAGTAGTTGCTCAGCTAGTATGCGGTGCAAATTGTGTTTAACATAGGTTTTCTGCTTCAATAGCCAGTGTCTCTCTACATGTAATTTTAGATAGATCATTTTAGGAATTATGTTGGGATAAAATGGGTCATTCAGTATAGAAGATATAGAAAGAGAGATTACATTAACTAAGCATTAACTAAGTAATAGATATTGTTTTGTTCTGAATTATCTCCATATGCATTTCCTTGTCTAAAGAAGTTTAGCCTCTACACTCTCCTTTAAAACATGAGCTGGAGCATGAGGAGAACATTCCATGTTCCTTTAAAACATGGAATTCTGGAGAATGAGGAGATGTTGTAAATCATCTGATTCTACCATTTCATTTTGGACATAAGGAAACAGAGATAGTCTATAATGGATATTTTATTGCTGACAGCTTTTTTTTTTTTTTGAGACAGGGTCTCTGTCGCATAGCCTGGAGTGCAGTGGTGCCATCATGGCTCACTGCAATCTTGACCTCCTGGGCTCAAGCTATCCTCCCGCCTCACCCTCTCGAGTAGCTGGGATCACAGCTACTGTACATGCCACCACACCCGGCTAACTTTTTTGTATTTTTTGTGGAGACAGGGTCTCACTATGTTGCTCAGGCAGGTCTTGACCTCCGAAGCTCAAGCAATCTGCCTGCCTCGGCTTTCCAAAGTTGCTGACAGTTTTGAACAGGTGGCTATGTACTTGTTTTCCTAGAAGTTTAAAAGTAAGGAAATATATTCTTTTCAAAACTATTTTGATGTTCGATGTTCAAGTATTGGCTATTTTTAAGGAAATAAACATTTTAAAAAATGTGTTCATTTTGCACTTTGGTAAGAAAGATGGATTGTGTCATTTCCATCCATATTAATATAGTTGGTTCTGGTTTTTGATTTATAACTTAATTTGGTTTGATTCTTAATAATACAAACGTTAAACGTTAAATTATGTGTTCATTGAACCCAGTTCTCCATACCCAAATGTAGTTTTTTATCATTATATTTAAAAGGATATAATAGCTCCCTAAGAAAGAAACTGAAAGAAGTCAACCAACTTAACAGACTGAGCAGCTTAAAATAAGAAATATATATATATATTTAAAATTTAATTCAAAAAATGTATTGAATGGCTGTCATGCACAAAAGATATGTGCTAAGCAGCATAAATGTAAAATGCAGTGTTGCATTTTCCATGGGAAACAAGGAAGTACAAATAAGTTGTTCTGAGGAATTTTAGTCATTCACACGAGTCTAGCGTGAGACTAGATTCAAACAATTCTGGCTTTGCCACTTACCAGTTATGTAACCTTGGCAAATCCTTCCACATCTCTGTGTTTCAGTTCCTTTTTCAGAAGATAGGATTGGAATTAGTCTCTCTCTCTCTCTCTCTCTCTCTCTCCCCCCACACACGCGCGCGTGCAAACACACACACACATACACATACACACACACACGGTTGTTGTAGGAGTTAAATAAGTTAATATTGATAAAATGGTAAAAACAAATGCTGGCACATAACTGCTGTGTGGGTTGGCTACCGTTGTTACAGTTACCACTATTGGTAGGGTTATTCTCCCACCTCGATTGAGTGTGGATCAAATGAGATGATCCACCTGACATGCCCATCACAGTCTCATGTCTTTTGGGTGTGGTGATGGTATCATCATCTTCATTATCTTTATCTCTGGAGTAACCCTTAAATCTTAACAAGGATGTTCACGTTACAGTCAGCCAGAGAATTTTTCCAAAGGATTCATGCCCCCGCAGACTTTGACTCACTGGAGTTCAGATGCACCCTGGTCACCCCACTGCGAAGGTGCCATAAACTCCTGCTTTCAGCAGGGAAGGAGAAAATAAATCTTTGAAATTTCCCCCGGGGTTGTTATTTTCTGAGTCTCAGCTTGAGGAAATGCAAGAAAAAACTTCCCTTGACCAGTGGGGCTTGTGATAGAAACTCCTGTAGGATTCTCCTCAATTTATGAAGCCTCTTCTGGATTTCAGATTAGGCTCTGAGATGGCCCCTAAAAATCCAGTTAACCCACACAGAAACTGTCATAATGCTGATGGACATAAAACTTCATATTAAAAAGAAGTGCTATTCCATTGTCAGAAACTAAACAAAGCAAAGGAAAGAAGTCGTCTTTACTGTGAGTGATACAGGAGGAGTGATACAGGAGCCTTAAAAAAAAGCTCTTGATTCTTGGCTCAAAAATTTTATAAAATGAGTTTTCCTTTTTTTCAGGGTAAATGTTGCAAGAGTTAAAGAGGTAGAGAAAAAGGGGAACTTCTTTAGTTGAAAACATTATCTGATCGTGTATTTACTCTGGCTTCAGAATTTTACAAGACTACAGTGTAGCTGCACCTCCCCTGGCATCCTGCAGGCCAAGGTGGTTGTGATATAGAAGTATGGGAAGTGCTATTTGCTCTGTAGCTTTATTCTGGGATTTTATAACCTTCCTTTTACACTTAACACATCATGAATGCTTTGTACATCATGAATGCTTTTTATGTCTTATATTGTGATTTTTTAAAAGCAATGTAAATAAAATTCTGTTGAGTGGCTGCACTATAATTTATTCAGGGAACCCACTATGGTTAGGTAACTAGGTTGTTACCAATGTTCTCATGATAAATAATTCCATGATCAACATCCTTATACATCATTAAGTGCATCCTGATTATATCCAGGGTGTGTTATTAGAATAGCATAACTGGACCAAAAGGATCAGAACAATGAAAAGCTTTTTAAATTTTTTAATTTTTTTTTTTTAATTGTTTAGACAGAGTCTTGCTGTTGCCATGCTGGAGTGCAGTGGAGTAATCTCAGCTCACTGCAACTTCTGCCTCCCAGGTTCGAGCAATTCTCCTGCCTCAGCCTCCCGAATAACTGGGACTACACACGTGCACCACCACGCCCAGCTAATTTGTGTATTTTTAGTAAAGCCGAGGTTTCACCATGTTGGCCATGATGGTCTTGATCTCTTGACCTCATGATCCCCCCACCTCAGTCTCCTAAAGTGCTGGGATTACAGGCGTAAGCCACCGCGCCCAGCCAATGGAAAGCTTTTGATATATATTGCCAGATTTCCATCTTGCAAGGTAGCACCTGTTTACATAACCACTACTCGCTTGAATGCCTAATTTCTTGTACTGTCATAGACAATAGGCAATACCAATTAAAAATCTTTTATGAAGTTTTTAGATGAAAATCATAACCCTGTTATAGGATATAAACTGAAAACCTAGTCAAGTTAAATTATTTACCTGTGTGGGATCAAATATTCTATCCCAGAACTGTCTGAATTTCAGATACTGAGAACCCAATCACTATAGTTTCTAAAATGGGATGCAACAAATACAGTATAATAAAACTAGAAGTTGTTTGAACACAGAAGAAGGGGCAGTAAAATCTGAATTTAAAATGTCAGAGAAGTGTTTGGAGAAAATGTAGTACTAATATGGATCTTGAGGAGTAGACTGAATTTTAGTAGAGCAGAAAACTCTGGGAATAGACTGAATGAGTAAACATGTTACCAGATGCAAAGTCTTGACTGCAAGCTGTCCACGTTCTTAGTGCAGTGAACAAAGAATTGAACAAAACACACAAACAAAGCAACAAAAGAATGAAGCAATGAAAGCACAGATTTTTTGAAAGAAAAGTACCCTCCACAGAGTGGGAATGGGCTTGAGCAGGTGACCCAAAAGACCTGATTGCAATTTTCTTTAGGGATTTTATTAAACTAAAAAAATTTGGTGACACCCCTAGGTACTCTTAGAAGCCTCCAATTGGTTACAATACCCTGTGTGAAAGAAGGATTGGCCTGCGACCAATCAGAGGCTGAAGTGAAGCCTTGGCTTGTGACCAATCAGAGGCTGAAGTGAAGCTTTGGCCTGCGACCACTCAGAGGCATTTCCCATTTGTGGGGTAGGGTAGAGGGGTTTTGTAAAGAGAGGAGCCTCTGGCCCTTTGTCACTTGGGAATGAAGAGATGGGGTTTTCGTTTTGGTCCAATTCTAAGAACTCAGCCATGGCTTGGCCTTAGGCTCCCTGTCTCCAGACCCTCTTCTCCTGCCTCAGACATGGAGCACAAAAGTATGCTAATTGTATTCAGAGAACATTGGGTACTTGTCCATCATACATGTCTGCAAAGTTCATTCCTTTACATTTTTATATTAATAAAAAAAGTTGCCCTTTTGATTGCCAGCTACGTATGCCAGATGTTTCTGTTTCCAAAATTTAGTTCATTTTCAAAGGAAAAATATTTGTGAATATTGGAGTTATTCAAACACAGACAGCATTTCCGAAAAGGAATTCTAAAAAAGAAATTGCATAATATTTATATCTTTAAAATAAGGAATAATTCTTCAGAATGCCTCTTTTAAAGGAAACAGCCTTCTTTTGGATGTAAGTCAGTTTGGTATGGGAGTGACAAAAATGTTGTACTTTTATGTTATGACTTAGTTGATGAGGGAATTAGACAGTATTTCAAGTAAAATGAAAATAATTCACAGTAAAATTTGGTCTGTCTAGAATTAAATTATAGATTTGTAGAACATTAGAGTTTATGGAAATTGTAGAAATGACTTGACCGGTTTCCTTATTTTATAAATGGGGAAGCAGTGCCTTAACATCTATGTAGAGCTTTACATAAAGCGCTCTTAAAGTGCTTTAATATATTTTTTTGTGCTGCCCAAGGTCATACAGCCCACTGGTACTCCATATTTAAGCTCCCAGGAGATTACTCTAGTATGTTTCACTACATCTTAAGTGCATTTATTTTTGTAGAATTTGTATTTAAGTTTGCCTGGTACTATAATTAGCTATTTTATTTCTGTTTGAACTTCTGAATTGTAAACTCTTGAATTTGGGGTTATCCCTTGTTTTCGAGTTCTGTGAACAAAACAGTATTTGTAAATATTGAAAAAATAGCCCAAATTTCAATTTTTTCTTAGATTTAAAAATTAATACAGTAAAGCAGAAGTTCTATATACTTTGACTCTAGTTTTTTTCTTTTTAAAATAGTTTCATTGTTATATAATTCAGTAAAATTCACTTTTAAAATGTACATTTCAGTGTTTTTGGCATGTTCACAGGATTGTGCAACCATCACTATAATCTAATTTTAGAACATTTTGTCTCTTAGCAAAAGAAATCCCTCATACTCATGAGCAGTCATTCCCTATTTCTTCCCACCTCACTGCCCCAGGCCTAGGCAACCCTGAACACTTTTTCTTTTTAATATTAGGTTGGCAGTAAGATTTTGAAACCATGGGATTAGGTAAAAGTCATGGAAATATAATTCTAATTTATTGTGGTAAATTTACTACTTTATCTTGGAGAATTTGATAGTTTTGAATTTTAATTCTTAGTACTATCTAGGGTAGCTTATGTTAAGTGATATGCAAATCATATCTATAAAATATGCACAGTGATGTACTTTTAATACTAATTATTTAGAATACAATACAAGTAAAGTATAATGGGAAAAATGCTGAATTTGGAATCACAATATCTAAATTTGATTCCTTACTTGTTTGATCTTATGTAATGCACAAGAGACATAACAGTCCTCAGTTTTGTCTTCTAGACAGTGGGAATAATTTACATTCCAGATATTTTAGAAAGCTGTTATAGAACCAGTGTGTTAATGTTTGTGAATTTGCTATGCAGAGCTAGAGTAGTATGGAAATTGAAATATTAAATTTCCTATAAATAAAAACAACAAATAACAATCAATGACAATATTTACCTACATTTGATTTTCTCACCATTCACTGCTGAAATACTTTTTGAAAACAGTGACTAACTCAGACTTCTGTGTGTCTCAACTGAGGCGGAAGAATGTTGAATACTAACCATCTGAGGTCTTTCTGCAATGCAAGGTCAGTTCAGTTTTCTTCTTTCCTAGGGCACACAGCCAGCTTCCATATTAAGGTACATTCTCTGCCAGTAAAATCATACTATTTCCAAACAACTTAGATTCAAACTGGGGCTACATAAAAGGGTCCATGTCTTCAGAGTGGGACTAATAGCCCCTGAGTCTGCAGGATCTAGACAAATGAAGTGTTTTGAAGTCTTTATTCCATCCAAAATTAGGGCAGCCATAATTTTAAAAATCTATACGTTAGTAATCTTAGATGCTGGGAAGGCTTGAGGAAGGAAGATCTTTCTTGAATTTCAATAATAATTAAACATTCTGATAAGTCTCAAATGGTTTTTGCATAATATGTTTTTTGAGAGTGTGATTTTGATAGGTAATGAATAACCTGAATTAATGACCGTAATGACCGAGTGCTGTTTTGCATTAATTCTTGAAACAAAACCTAGATTGCTTCCTTATACAGCCTGCCTTTGTGGAAGATCCTTATATGGTGTGGTGGTAAAGAAAGGGGAACATTTGCTCTGTTTTGAAGTAATTGCTTCTAATGGAAGCCTAATGATCTATTATGCTTATTTCTAAAAGCTGAGCAGTAAGCTTGATAGGAAGCTAGTGAAAGATTGGAGAAATTATATCATGTAAACCAAAATTTCAGGAAGTTGCATGTGGTTGAGAATCAATACCTCATTAGACAACTTAATAATTCAATAGTTTACTTATGCCAAATGTCATCCTTACTTTAAAAGCTGGAGTGATTTCTAGAAATGTGTCCACATCCTTGTGGGTTAGGGTATGGGGCAGCTTCTGGCCAGCTGTCGTTCAGGTGTCTTACGTTTCTTCCGAGTTTCATATGCAGATCAAACATGGCAGTGAGAGTAGAGTTTTCCTGTGGGTATTGAAATGATAACGTTTAATAACCTATGGTGACTTTGGATATTTTCAAGTTTAGCTTCCTAATTTTTTCAAGATCAGGAGACAGAAGCTTAAAGGAGTTAAGTGATTTGTCCTATAGGATTAATTAATAGTGGCGGTGACCAAACTGCGATGATATGGATATATTCAATTTTGGGGTTTCATGGGACTGTACTACCAAAGTGTATTTTATATGTTTCTAATTTGGACTATTGATACCAAATGAATCAAATAATTGGAGTAAATGATTTATTTGAAGGTGGTTCCAAAAATTAATTAATGAAATATATCTCTTTAGATAAAACACATATGGTAACATCTTAACAGCTGTTGAGTCTGGTTGTCAGCGTATGAGTATTTATTTTACTCTTTTTTCAATTATTCTGTATGCTTGAATATTTTTATGATAAAATGTCTTATAGGTAACAATAACCCTCTTCTAATAAAACCTGGTCAGATTACTTGAACCCCTGCATACTTTACTGTTGAGCATCATAAAAGAATTTAAAATGCTTTTTTTTTTTTTTTTTTTTTTTTTTTT
>NW_016813984.1:425943-432463 GCF_001698545.2 Rhinopithecus bieti
CTCATCGTAAGTTATTGTAAAGCCCATTCATAACTATACCTTTTTGTTTTGCTTTTCTCATTTCTCTGAGTCGTTACTTAAAGCTGGTGCTTTATAATTTGACTTAATCACATATGGTGTGATTCTTTTAGTACACATACTGTTGTTTTTAAATCATTACATTTTAAACCTCTTTATATCTAGAATTTTTACATTGCCAGATAACCTGAATTTTCCCCTGCTTATCTGGTGAAAGAATGATAGGAATTACAATGTTTGAAACATAGCATTGTTCCTTATTTACTGAAAATTATGTGGAACAACATATAGCTTATCTGGTGAAAGAATGATAGGAATTACAATGTTTGAAACATAGCATTGTTCCTTACTTACTGAAAATTATGTGGAACAACATATATCATTCTGGTTTCCAAGGATGAATCTGTCAACGAAGAGTCAAACTCTGTAATATTTGAAGAGATTTATTCCAAGCCAAATATGAGTGACCATGGCCCATGACGCAGCCCCAGGAGATCCTGATAACGTGTGCCCAAAGTGATCAGGCTATAGCATGGTTTTATACATTTTAGGGAGAAAATAGACATCCATCAATACATGTAAGATGTACATTGGTTTGGTCCAAAAAGGCGGGACAACTTCAAGTGGCTTCCATGTCTTAGGAGGATTCAAAGATTTTCTGATTGGCAGTTGGTTGAAAGAGTTCTTCTAAAGACTTGGAATCCATAGAAAGGAGTGGCTGGGTTAAGATAAGGGGTTGTGGAGAACAAGGTCCTTATTATTGCAGATGAAACCTCTAGGTAGCAGGCTTCAGAGAGAATAGATTGTAAATGTTTCTTATCAGACATAAAAATGAACCAGACTCTTAATGAATTCTCTCCTGGATAGGGAAAAAGACCTGGAAAGGGAAGGGGATTCTCTATGGAATGTAGATTTTCCCCATAAGAGACAGCTTTGCAGGGGCATTTCAAAATATGTCTAAGAAATATATTTTGGGGTAAAATACTTACGTTTCTTACAGGACCTGCTGTCATGTTGATATCTTGTTACTACAGAGAGTCTATTTTGTCAATCATAAGTTCACTGTATTAATGTTAATGCTAGTCAGCTGTGCCTGAATTCCAAAGAGAGGAAGTTATAATGAGGCATGTCCAACCACCCATTCCCATAATGGCCTGAACTAGAGTTTCAAGTTTACTTTAGAATGCCCTCAATCCAGAGGAGGCATCCATTCAGTTGGTTGGGGGCCATAGAATTTTATTTTTGGTTTCCAAATCAGAATGAATATTGCTAGACTAGAAATAACTCAAAGGTTGTTGGAGAATTTTAAAATGTATTTATTTATTTATAACATCTAGTTTGTGCTCTTGATTAATTGCTCTTGGTTAACCTCCTTGGTCTTTAAATTAAATCAAAATTAGCAAATATTTATGGCAGTCTAGGAGAAATCTCATTTAAGGCACAAAGCACTGTGTAAAGCAGTAGAATATTTTCTTTACTAATAAAGGACAGCAGTTGAAGACGAGGAATTAAGCATCCCATATATTTCCTGATACATACTTGATTTAGTACAGGTGTATTTGGGGAAATGGGGTGGTTGGTTAGGACTGGAAGAAAGTAAGAAAGAGTATTCAATTAAATAGTTCTCATGATATTATTTTGTATTGAAAAAATCTTTGAGAAGTTAAACAAATAATTAAGGTACTTTATGAAGCAGTGAGGGGCACACTGGGTTAGGGGTGGGAGATTATCATTCTGGACATAGCTTTAACTGTGTGGAGTGAAATGGATATGTCAACTAACTGTGCTGAAACTTGTTTTTTTTTTTGTTTTTTTTTTTTTGTTTGTTTGTTTGTTTTTTTGAGACGGAGTCTTTGCTCTGTCACCCAGGCTGGAGTGCAGTGGCACAATCTCGGCTCACTGCAAGCTCTGCCTCCTGGGTTCACGCCATTCTCCTGCCTCAGCCTCCCGAGTAGCTGGGACTACAGGTGCCCGCTACCACGCCCGGCTAATTTTTTGTATTTTAGTAGAGACGGGGTTTCACCGTGTTAGCCGGGATGGTCTCGATCTCCTGACCTTGTGATCCACCCGTCTCGGCCTCCCAAAGTGCTGGGATTACAGGCGTGAGCCACCACGCCCGGCCTGAAACTTGTTTTTTTTAAATCTCTAAGTTGGTTTTGTAAGGTATAAAAAATGTTTTTTAGAAAAACCTCTGAATGTCGAAGAAGTATAATGACAGCCTGAATATGCATGTACAGCAAATCACTTATAATTTTGTTTGGCAAATGAAAATAGATTTCATTAGCTTTAAAATAGCATTTACATTTTTACTCTTGTATATATTAAAAAGAAAGTGCACATTTTATAAAATGTAGTAAAAAGAAAGGAAGAAGAAAATAAAACTTACCAGTTAACCATACTACTCAGAAGGGAATATTATTAATGTCTTAATTTCATTTCACTCTTCTTTTCTGTGTGTACACAGTCATACCCTCATCTTATTACACATTGTTTTACTGAGCTTTCCAGCTGTAGCATTTTCAGAAATTGAAAGTTTGTGGCAACCCTTTGTGAAACAAGTCCATCAGTGTCGTTTTTCCAACAGCATGTACTTTGTATCTCTGTGTCACAGTTTGGTAATTCTTGCAATATTTCAAACTTTTTCATTATTATTATATGTTATTTTACCTAGTGATCAGTGACCTGTGATGTTACTATTGTAATTGTTTTGGGCACCACAAACCACACCCATATAAGATGATGAACTTAATCGATAAACGTGTGTGGTCCAACTGCTCCATCAACACGCCATTCCTGTCTCACACTTTCCTTGGGCCTCCCTATTCGCTGAGACATAACAATATTGAAATTAGACCAGTTGATATCCTTACATTGGCCTCCAAGTGTTTAAGTGAAAAGAAGAATTGCACAATGCTCACTTTAAATAAAAAATTGGAAATGATTAAGCTTAGCAAGGAAGGACTGTCCAAAGCCAAGATAGGTCCAAAGCCAGGCCTCTTGCATTAAACAGTTGGCCAAGTTGTGAATGCAAAGGAGAAGTTCTTGAAGGACTTTTAAAGTGCTACTCCAGTGAAAACACAAATAATAAGAAAGCAAAATAGTCTTATTGCTGATAGAACGTTTTAGTGGTTTGGATAGAAGATCAAACCAGTCACAACATTTCCTTAAGCCAAAGCCTAATCCAGAGCAATGCCCTGACTCTCTTTAATTCTGTGAAGGCTGAGAGAGGTAAGGAGGCTGCAGAAGAAAAGTTTGAATCTGGAAGAGGTTGGTTCATGAAGTTTAAGAACGGAAACCATCTTCATAACACAAAAGTAGAAATAATAAGCAGTAAATGCTGATGCTGAAGCTGCAGCAAGTTATCCAGAAGATGGAGCTAAGATAATTGATGAAGGTGGCTACACTAAACAACAGATTTTCAATGTAGATGAAACAGCAGCTTCCTATTAGAAGACATCATCTAGCACTTTCATAGCTAGAGAGGAGAAGTCAGTGCTTGACTTTGAAGCTTCAAATGACAGACTCTGTTGTTAGGGGTTAATGCAGCTGGTGACTTTAAATTGAAACCATTGCTTACCTACCATTCCGAAAATCCTAGGGCCCTTAAGAATTATGTGAAATCTATTCTGTCTATACTCAATAAATGGAACAACAAAGCCTGGATGACAGCATACCTGTTTGTGCATGATTTAGTGAATATTTTAAGCTCAATGTTGAGACCTACTGCTCAGAAAAAAAGATTCTTTTCAAAATATTACTGCTATTGACAATGTACTGGTCAACCAAAAGCTCTGATAGAGATTAATGCTGTTTTCGTGCTACTAACTCAGTATCCATTCTTCAGCCCATGGATTGAGATGATATTTTGATTTTCAAGTCTTATTATTTAAGAAATACGCTTCATAAAGCTATAGCTGCTATAGATAGTAATACCTTTGATGGATTTGGGCAAAGTAAGTTGAAAAACTTCTGGAAATGGTTCACTGCTCTAGATGCTATTAAGAGCATTCTTGATTAATGGGAGGAGGTCAAAGTAGTGACGTTTACAGGAGTTTGAAAGAAGTTGATTCCTACCCTCATGGATCATTTTGAGGGGATCAAGAGTTCAGTGGAGGAAATAACTGCAGCTGTGATGGAAATGGCAAGAGAAGTAGAATTAGAAGCGGAGTCTGAAGATGGGAATGAATTGCTGCAATCTTGTGGTAAAACTTGAATCATTGGGAAGTTGCCTCTAATGGATGAGCAAAAAAAGTGATTTCTTGAGATGGAATCTACTCCTGGTAAAGATGCTATGATTATTATGAAAATGATAATGACAGATTTAGAATACTACACAAATTTAGTAGATAAAGTAGTGGCTTTGAGAGGCTTGACAGTGATGAATCCAGCTGTGAAACAAATTCTAATGTGGATAAAATGCTACCGAGAAATCTTTCATGAAAGGAAGAATCAATAAATGGAGCAGACAGGAAGAATCAATGAATGAAGCAGACATCATTGCTGTCTTACTTTAAGAAAATGTCAGTCAACCCTTAACTGAACAGCCATCAAATCAGGGCAAGACCCTCTACCAGCAAAAAGGTTATGATTTGTTGAAGGCCCTGATGGATGATCGTTAGCATTTTTTTGCAATAAAATATTTTTAAATTAAAGTATGTACAGTAAGTCCTTCCTTAACATTGTCGATAGGTTCTTGGAAACTATGACTTTAAACAGAATGTCATATAACAAAACCAGTTTTATCATAAGTCAATTGATATAAAGAAGAGTTAAATTCCTACAGCATATTTTTTTTTTCTTCATTTTGAGACTGAGTTTCACTCTGTTGTCATCCAGGCTGGAGTGCAGGGGTACGATCTCGGTTCACTACAACCTCCACCTCCCAGGTTCAAGCAATTCTCCTGCCTCAGCTTGCTGAGTAGCTGGGACTGCAGGCATGCACCACCAGGCCCGGCTGATTTTTTTGTATTTTTAGTAGAGATGGGGTTTCACCATGTTGGCTAGGCTGGTCTTAAACTCCTGACCTCATGTGATCTGCCCGCCTTGGCCAACCAAAGTGCTGGAATTACAGGCATGAGCCATCGCGCCTAGCCTCCTACAGCAGATTTCTCATCACAAAAGATCACCAAACTTCTCAATAAAGACCAAAATACTTCTAAAACATTGAAGGTAAGGTATGCCTACGTTTAAGAAAGATTAGTAAATACAAGTGAGATAATTATTTGCCCAGTTTTAGGTGAATCAATACCCAATTGAGTGATGTCTGTCATGGTGGGAGTAGATTAATAAAGGGGCAAATGTTTGCAAAGTGAAAATTCTCAATATCACCTCCTCCCACCATGCAATTCCAAAACATTCACAAACAAGCACTACTCACTGAACACTTTCAGACTACATGGTTTAGAGTATATGTTTTGTATGACAGTCGTAGATCTGATGAATTTTATTTGGCAATAATTTGTGTTGATTCATTCCTTAATTTTCCAACTTGCATATGCTGGTTCAGAGTTGTGGGTGGCCGGAGCCTGTCCCAGCAGCTTGGGTTGCCAGGAGGGAACAAGTCATGGCCTGCATGCTCTCCCATCACAGAGCGCACTCACACTCACAGTCATACTGACTCACACTGGAACCATGTAGACACAATAGTGAACCTAACATGCACAACTTTGGGACGTGAGAGGAAACTGGAGTAGACAGAGAAACCCATGTAGACAAGGGTAGAACATGCAGACTCAATACAGACAGGGGCCCTGACTGGAAGCATTGTTTTTTCTCATCAATATTACAATGAAACAATGTTAAATTAAATGATCCTGAATGAAACAACATTATTCTAGGACCTGCTGTGTATTATTTTTCTTAGACGTAATGTTATTGCACACTTAATAGACTAGTTTAGTGTAAAACAGCTTTTTTATTCACTGGGAAACCAAAAAATTTGTGTGACTCATTTGCTTTGTTGTGGTGATCTGGAACCAAACCTGCAATGTCTTCAAGGTATGCCTGCATGCATGTAAAGCATCTTTGTACAAATTTAGCATTGTCTTTTATATAATTCCTTTTGTTTTTACGAATTTTTTGTTTGTTTGTTTGTTTCTCCTTAATAGTACTTTATAAGCATATTTGTATTTCTTTAACTATTTTATGTCATATTTTTAGTGCACTGGTAAACATTCTGTTGCATTTTGTGTTCCAGACAAATAACTCTCTGATTTTGATTTTATAAGGTTGCAATGAATTCTTTATGCATAAATCTTTTTTTGTTGTTGTTGTTTTTTGTTTTTTGTTTTTTTTTTTTGGTTGAGACGGAGTCTCCCTCTGCCGCCCAGGCTGGAGTGCAGTGGCGCGATCTCGGCTCACTACATGCTCCGCCTCCCAGGTTCAGGCCATTCTCCTGCCTCAGCCTCCTGAGCAGCTGGAACTACAGGTGCCTGCCACCATGCCTGGCTAATTTTTTTTATTTTTAGTAGAGACGGGGTTTCTTTTTTTTTTTTTTTTTTTT
>NW_016813984.1:432492-438489 GCF_001698545.2 Rhinopithecus bieti
TTTTTGTTTTTTGTTTTTTTTTTTTGGTTGAGACGGAGACTCCCTCTGCCGCCCAGGCTTGAGTGCAGTGGCGCGATCTCGGCTCACTACATGCTCCGCCTACCAGGGTCAGGCCATTCTCCTGCCTCAGCCTCCTGAGCAGCTGGAACTACAGGTGCCTGCCACCATGCCTGGCTAATTTTTTTTATTTTTAGTAGAGACGGGGTTTTTTTTTTTTTTTTTTTTTTTTTTTTTTTTGAGACAGAATCTCTCTCTGTCACCCTTGCTGGAGTGCAGTGGTGTGATCTCGGCTCACTGCAAGCTCTGCCTCCTGGGTTCACGCCATTCTCCTGCCTCAGCCTCCCGAGTAGCTGGGACTACAGGTGCCCGCTACCACGCCCGGCTAAGTTTTGTGTTTTAGTAGAGACGGGGTTTCACCGTGTTAGCCAGGATGGTCTCGATCTCCTGACCTTGTGATCCACCCGTGTTGGCCTCCCAAAGTGCTGGGATTACAGGCGTGAGCCACCGCGCCCGGCCATGCATAAATCTTTAACTGTAACAAATGACTGTGTTTTGTTAGGATAGGTTTCTGTAAGTGTAGGTGCTGGATCAAAGGTTATACATCGCGAGGTGGCTTTCCAGAAAGGCTGTCTCAATGTCTGCTCCTGTAGTGTATGAGAACACTCGTCTCGCCATACTCTGATTAGCCTTGAATTTTATAATTTTAAAATCTTCGTTGATTTGAGCATTTTATGCATCAATCAGTGATTACTTGTAAGAATTTTTTCTTATTTTTATTGACTCTGTCCATGACAACTTGTTTATTTCCCTTGAGGTGGTACACATGTGTTTGATGTTTCACCACATGTTAACACCTCGTTGATGTTAAGAAATGCAAATTCCTAGGAAGCAGTTCTGTCATGAAGTTATGAGGTGTATTGTTCCCTAAGTATTTGAGAACAGAATTTCAGTCTTTGTCATAAAAACTTTTGATATTTCATGAAAAAAGTAGACATTCCAATGATTTATTAAAAATACAAAGTCATTGATTATCCATTAGTTCCCAAAAGAAAGCGAAAGGTACAAGAATGGCCCCAGCATTATTTAAATAACTAGTATTTTAAGGGAATTTATTTTATATTTTAATTAATTCGGAAATGATCTCATCAACTCTTGACAGAGCAGTGGTGTGTCAATACTCAGAGCCTCATATGATTTCCATCAAATAAAATGTTTGAATTAGAGGGGTCTGTTTGAAATATGATGCTTTCCAAAATATGAATTCTACCTCTGCATCCTGTCTCCATTTTTCTGCTTCCTTGTAATTCCAGATCCATTGGTCTTTAAAATTAGATACTGTTTTACATTTGATTATGTTACTTTGGAGCTCTATGAGCCCTTTTCACATCTAGGCAATAGAAACAGTAATTCATATCTCTGAGCTCATAAGGTAAACCATGCATGGCCAGGTCTTACCCAGCATGGTGCCTACACACTTATAAGGTATACCATATATGCTGTAGTTATATTCCCTTTGGCCTTCTGAAAGTCATATAGGATTGTGAAAGAAAAAGAAGAGTGTGAAGTGGAGCACCTTCCACTCAATTATGCATGATGTTGCCTGAAGAAATCAATTAGCCAATTTTAAGGCTTTGAAGAATTAAAAACTGCATGTTGTTACCATACTTAATAAAATTCTAGGCTGATCTGCAAGATTATGAGACTGACTCTAGACAAATATTAATTATTTTAAACTCAGGAGCTTTGTATAAATGAATTATTATTATTCAGCTAATGGTGTGTTCTTTCTATCATGAAGAAGTTGTCTTTTTCTGTCATGTGTCTCCCCAGTACAGTATGTGGAGTATTTTGTAATTCTTTTCAATTTTGACTATTAAAGTTTGGTAGCATAAAAAGGCCAGGTGTGGTGACTCATGCCTGTAATCCCAGCACTTTGGGGGGTCAAGGCGGGTGGATCACCTGAGGTCAGGAGTTCAAGATCAACCTGGCTAAAATGAAAAAAACTGGTCACTACTAAAAAATACAAAAACTAGCCAGGCATGGTTGCAGGCGCCTATAATCCCAGCTACTGGGGAGGCTGAGGCAGGAGAATCACCTGAACGTGGGAGGCAGAGGTTGCAGTGAGCCAAGTTTGCACCATTGCACTCCAGCCTGGGTGACAAGAGCGAAACTCCATCTCAAAATAATAAATGAAAGAAAAATAAAAGACAAAAAAATCACTAAAGTTTGCAAATATTTTATCTGATCCTAGTCTCATATAATATTTATGGAAGGATCCACTTGTCACAATATATCGTTGGCTTTCCTGCAGCTCTCTGGTGCTATTGAGTAAAACTCTATTGCCTTGAAAAAGTTCTTCCAATTACTAATGAACACAGGTCTGTCTTTGGAATGTCTTGAACATTACCCCTTGGATCTTAGGCTAATGGTATCACCTTTGTACCGGGTCATAGGACCTTCTCAGTTAATCCTTTTTTCCCTGATAGTTGCATATCCAAAATGACATGGTACAAAATTTGTAACAAAATCAAATTGTTCCCGCATCAGAATTTTATAGCACATCAGCCAAAGGTTTGCTATGCACAGCCCTGATATCCAGCATTGGCATATAATAGGTATTCAAGAATACTTGATGAGATGAATTAGCATAGAATATAACTACCAGTTTGCTAGGCAGGACGTTGATAATAGAACTTTGTTTGCTATTTTATTATGAAACTCCAATTCCAGGTCTGTTCCCACTCTTACTTCATTGTGACTGAATAACTTTTCCAGTACCATTCAGTTTTGGCAAGAGATAACCTGTCAATTATTTGTATAAAATTACTAAGAAATAAATCAATATTCTATTTATAGTGTCACCTCTATTTTGAAATGCTACAGTCCTGTTTCTTGCAGCTAATCTCAGAATTTGTTAACTTCAGTGTGGGTGCCATTTTGTTGTTGTTGCTGTTGTTATTCCATGTTTTATGTCTAACAACTGAACTTAATACTTAAGTATAAAGTAAGAAATCTTAATTTCAGGTTTTGATAGTATAAATGCAGGCTAAGTTTCCTGATATCTAGGATTTTAAAATTAAGCAGAAGAAATTATTTTGAGGATTTTATTACAGCTTTTACTCTTATTTTGAATTCTCCTTATATTTCTTTGTAAATATTTGCATTTTGAGTAACTAAAATAATTTTCAAATTGTGTACCTGTCTTAGTGGCATTTATGTACATACTGCGAAAACTCTTTCTTGGAAATTTAATATGGTATATGTTTTGTAATTTTTTTCATGTCTTAACATTTTAATTTGAGGTTATTTGCTTGTTATAACCAAATGGAAATATATTCTAATTGTACCTTACCGACCTGAAATGTGACAATGCAATGATTGGTGATCATAGATGAACTTAGTTTTATTCAGTACTATTTGTAAAACAACGTTTGACATTGGGAAGTTAAACAACTGATCTCTTTGTTATTTTGATGTGATGACATCATCCTATACAAAACACAACTTCAAATTATATGCAGCTTTTTCATGCACATAATTACCAATACAAACCGAAAGAGAGAGCGAGAGAGTGAGCTAGAGGGTGTCTATGACCTATAATAGTTAGCATTTCCGGTAACAACATCTGTTGCTGACAATATTGGCAGTAGCACAGGAAAAAGCAATCATTAAAATTAGCTAATGCTCAGTTTAAGTGCTATACATAATGTACTGACATTTTTAATATTTTCATCTGTTTTCAAGTTTGCATGAATGCCTTGTATTATATTAAAAATGTTTCTCAGATCTTTTCTCAAATTGATCTGGGTCTTAAAGCAGTATTTCCAGTGGGTCAAAGTAGCATTTTTGCAAACTCATAGAAATACGGTATCCAACAACACTCTTGAATTGGATTCTGTAAGTTTGGTCTTACATGATTTAGCTACTGAGTTAGAAATTCTCTGTAACCTGCAACACACATTTTCCTAAAATCTCATTGTCTTAGCTTTCTTGAGTTTGAATCCTGGAATTTCCGTTTGAGGTTTAAGTACCAATATTAACTTTAAAAATTTAGTGAAGTGTAAGTCAATCAGAATAATTTTACAGGTGACCTGCGATTCCTCACTCAGAGAGAGATCTGTTACCCAGGACGCTTCAGGTGAGCTCCTGTAAGGAGGAGGGAAGTGGGGGGCTGTGGCTCCACCACATGATGTCCTTGGCCTCATTGTACATCCTTTACCCATTTATTTGCTGGTTTGTAAATATGTTAAAGTGAAAGAAGAAAAGTAATTTTCTCTTTAACGGTAAAACTCACTAGCGAATCAACATTTGAATCATTTACTAAGCTACATAAACAAATTTGGAGTCTGCAAAATTGCTTATGAGAATCAACGTCGAGCCAGAAATTATGTTTCTGCAAATATTTTGATGAGCTGAAATATTTTCTATATATGTCTTGTTAATCCTGTCTTTAACAAACTGGATCTCTGTTGAACCCTATTCTGGGAGACAGTGTGTACTGTGAAAGTGATTTCTGTGGCCCAGTTTGGAAAATTCTGCAAATTATGTCTTCCTTTGGAGCCGCATGATGCACATTGTATTTTAAGGCTACAAAAGTTCTGCTATTTAACTTTGTTCATCTCAATATTTTCTAAACATCTTCTTGTCTCCTGAGCCATCTTTTACCATGGAAAATAAGTTTAGGAAATGCTGTTTCTGTTATACTAACATTTTACTGATAATCTTGTTTGAGAAAATTTGCAAAAAGGACCACAGGTTTCACTGGGTAAAGGCTAGTGGTCTGACTTTTTGGGCACTTTGTAACTTTGATGATATTATCCTGATGGGCTTGGACGCTAGACTTTATCAGTACACTTAGAGAGATGGACACTCATCATCATGATCAAAATTCACCAAAAACTTCTGTATAAACTACAATACATTTATTCATTTATTTTGGTAGTTTCTTGTCCAAAGACCGTTGCGCCCATGAATCTGTATAACTTAAAAGGTCAGAGATAAACTGGAAGAGATTGAAATGGGAACAAGGACTGATGAAATACCCTTACTTTAGAGTGACCTCGTTTTGTTTTATTTGGGACTGTCTCAGCATTAGCATTGAAATCCTCTTGCTCTGAGAAACCCTTCAGTTCCAGATAACGCAGGATGGTCAATCACTCTACTGCCTTCTAACACAAATCTTGTGTTCCCCAGATTTCACTTTTATCTCTCCACATTAATGTTGTGATGGTTAGTTTTATGTGTCAACTTGATTAGGCCATGGTAGATGTTTTATGAAGTTATTTTATTTTATTTTATTATTTTGTTATTACTATTATACTTTAAGTTCTAGGGTACATGTACACAATGTGCAGGTTTGATAGGTATACATGTGCCATGTTGGTTTGCTGCACCCATCAACTCATCATTTACATTAGGTATTTCTCCAAATGCAATCCCTCCCCCAGCCCCCCACCCCCAGAAAGGCCCCAGTGTGTGATGTTCCCCGCCCTGTGTCCAAGTGATCTCATTGTTCAGTTCCCACCTATGAGTGAGAACATGCAGTGTTTGGTTTTCTGTCCTTGTGATAGTTTGCTGAGAATGATGGTTTCCAGCTTCATCCATGTCCCTGCAAAGGACATGAACTCATCCTTTTTTATGACTTTTATGCAATTATTTTTTAGAGATGAGATTAACATTTAAATCGGTCAACTTCTAGTAAAGCAGATTATCCTCAATAATGTGGATGGGTCTCATCCAATCAGCTGAAGGCCTTAATAGAAAAAGACTGACCTCCCCAGAAGAAAAGGGAATCCTACTAGCAGATGGCCTTTGGACTTGAAGAGCAGCTCTTCACTGGGTCTCCAGTCTGCTGGCTTATTCTGCAGAATTCAGATTTGTCAAGCCTTTGCAGTCATGTGAGCAAATTTCCTAAAATAAATCTCATCAGCAAGGTAGTGGAATAGGAGTTCTCTGGCCTCATTCTGTGTTCCGCCCTTCCCCGCCCTCCTCCCCCCC
>NW_016813984.1:438713-500473 GCF_001698545.2 Rhinopithecus bieti
CCCCCCCCCCGAATTCAACTAACAACTATCATCAGGCAATAATACCATTGTGAATATCCCAGAACTTGAGACATCCACTTGATCACAGAACTGAGAAAAGCTGTGACTGAACAATAAGCAAAACAGTTTTATTTGGCTGTACCACCCCTTCCCCAAGCTGGCATACACAGAGAATTTCCCTAGACCCATGGTTTCTACAGTGGGAAAAGTGAATTGGATGAGGATATTCCATTTGCTCACCATTTTGGGACCCTTTGCCTGAGGGAGATGTGTGAAAGACATGAAAAAGTTATTGTGTGGCTATTTTAGAAAGTACTTGAGATAGGTTTTATGTCAGACATCCACACACGACCTCTGCCTCTATATGCTTTGCCAGTTCCAATTTGTCTGGGTCTGAGAAGAGTAATTTCATCTTGGTATCTGCAACTTTGATACTACAAAGCAAAAACCTATAGTAGTTGCACAAAGTATAAAAAGAAAGGATTCAAAACATATAACCAAAGAAAACCAGAAAACCATAAAGGAAGACAGTAGAGAGGAAGAAGGAAACAAAGGATCTAAATTAGCAATCAAATTCCAAAATGGCAGTAGCAATTCTTACCTATCAGTAACTACCTTGAATGTAAATGGATTAAATTCTTCGATGAAATAACAAAGACTGGCTCAATGGATGGGAAAAGAAAGAATAGATTAAATTCTCTAACATTAAAAAACATAGAGTAGCCAAATGGATTAAAGAAATAGTAAGATCTAACCACATGTTGCCTACTACAGACTTGCTTTCCTAATTAAGATGTACACAGAAAGGGAAGGGGTGAAAAAAGATATTTCGCACACATGGAATCCCAAAGAGAGCCAGGGGAGCTATACTTATATTAGACAAAATAGATATAAAGTCAAAAACCATAAAACATACAAAGGAGGCTATCACATAATGATAAAAGTATTAATTCATAGACATAATTGTAAATGCATATGAATGTAACATCAGAGCACCTAAATATATAAAGCAATTATTAAATGATCTGAAGGGATATGTAGAGTGCAATGCTAAGATAGCAAGGTACCACAATATCCCACTCTGAACAGTGGACAGATTATCTATACAGAAAATGAATACTTTGGACTTGAATTGCATTATAGACCAAATAGACCTAACAGCACATTCCATTCTAAAGCAACAGAATACACGTTTTTCTCAAGTGAACATAAAATAATCTCCAGAAAAGATCAGATGTTAGGCGACAAAATAAATCTTAACAAATTTAAGAGTATTGAAATCATGTCAAGTGTCCTTTCAGATCACAGTGGGATAAAACCAGAAATCAATAACAGGAGAAATCTTGGCAAATACATGAATATGTGGAAATTAAACAATATGCTACTAAACAGTCATTGGGTCACAGAAAAAATTAGAATGAAATTTTAAAATGCCTTGAGACAAAGAAAAACGGAAGCACAACATACCAAAACTTATGGGATGCAGCCAAAGTAGCAGAAAGGGGGAAATTTATGGCAATAAATGCCTATATCAAGAAAGAAGAAATAGTATGAATAAACAATCTAATGTTACACCTCAAGGAACAATAAAAAGAAGAACAAACTAATCTGAAAGTGACGAGAAGGAAGGAAAGAACAAATATCAGAGCCAAAATAAATGGAGTAGAGACTAGAAAAATAAAAGAAAAAATTCAACAAAATTAAGAGATACTTTTTTGAAAAGATAAACAAAATCAACAGAATATTAGCTAGACTAAGTAAGAAAATAAAAGACCCAAAGAAGTAAATATCAGAAATGAAAAGGAGACATTACAATTGATACTCCCAAAATACAAAGGATCATAAGAAACTGAACAATTATACAGTAACTAACTGAATAACATAGAAGAAATGAGTAAGTTTTTAGACGCACAAAATCTACCAAGATTAATCATGAAGTAGAAAACTTGAACAGACCAATAATAAGTAAGGAGATTGAATCAGTAATAAAAATTCTCCCACCAAAGAAAAGCCCAGAATTGGATGACTCCTCTGCTGAAATCTACCAAATATTAATGAAGAACTAATACTAATTCTTCTAAACTTTTCCGGAAAATCAAAGTAGAGGGAATACTTCTGAACTAATTTTACAAAGCTAGCAATGCAAAAGCTAGACAAGGCCCAGCGCCATGGCTCACGCCTGTAATCTCAGCACTTTGGGAGGCTGAGCCACCTAAGGTCTGGAGTTTGAGACCAGCCTGGCCAACATGGTGAAACCCTGTCTTCTACTAAAAATACAAAAATTAGCCGGGCATGGTGGCAGGCACCTATAATCCCAGCTATTCAGGAGGCTGAGGTAGGAGAATCACTTGAACCTGGGAGGCAGAGTTTGCAGTGAGCTGAGATTGCGCTATTGTACTCCAACTTAGGGGAAAAGAGCGAGACTCTGTCTCAAACAAAACAAAACAAAAACAAACAAAAAATCTATAGGGCAATCTCCATAATGAACACAGGTGAAAAAACCCTCAACAGACTATTAACAAACCAAATTAAGGAGCACATAAAAAGAGTCATTCACCGTGATCATTGGAATTTATCCCAGGATGGAAGGATGGTCCAACATATGCAAATCAATAAATGTGATACATCACATTAACAAAGTGAATTACAAAAACCATATGATTATCACAATAAATGCAGAAAAAGCATTAGAAGCAGTCGATCAAATTCAACACCCTTTCATAATAAAAACTCCCAACATATTAGCTGTAGAGGGAATGTATCTCAACACAGTAAGGGATATATAGACAAACATTTAGCTAACATCATTCCCAGTGGTAAGAAGTTGAAAGCTTTTCCTCTAAGATCGGGGCAAGACAGCGATGCCCACTATCACAGCTTCTGTTCAGCATAGTAATGGAAGTCCTAGCCAGAGCAATTAGGCAACAGAAAGAAATTAAAGGCATTCTTATAGGAATGGAAGAAATGAAATTTTCTCCATTTGCGGATGACTTGATCTTCTCTATAGAGAACCCTAATGATTCTACCAAAAAACTTAGGACCGATAAGTTTAATAAAGTTGCAGGATGCAATGTCATCATATAAAAATCAGCATTGTTTTCTTGTACCTATGACAAATTATCCAAATAGAAAATTAAATAAACAATCCCATTTATAATAGCAACAACAACAACAAAATACTTAGGTTAAATTTAAATAAAGAGGTAAATAACCTATATATTGACAGCTATAAAACACTGGTGAAGAAAAATTAAAGAAAACAGAAATAAATGGAAATACATTCTTTGTTAATGGATTAGAAGACTTCATATTGTGAAAATTTCCTTACTACCCAGTGTGATCTACAGATTTAACACAATCCTTGTTAAAATCCCAGTGTCACTTTTTACAGAAATAGAAAATAATCCTCAAATTTATATGAAACTACAAATGATCCTAAATAGCTAAAACAAATCTTGAGCAAGCAAACAAAAAACAAAGCCAGAAGCATAATGCTCCTTGATTATAAAACATGTTATAAAGAGACTGTAATGAGAACAGCATAGTACTG
This sequence comes from Rhinopithecus bieti, assembly GCF_001698545.2. Classification (NCBI taxonomy): domain Eukaryota; kingdom Metazoa; phylum Chordata; class Mammalia; order Primates; family Cercopithecidae; genus Rhinopithecus; species Rhinopithecus bieti. The sequence continues at coordinate 442,264 of NW_016813984.1, forward strand.
CCATAAAATTGGCATACAATTCCACATTGATCAATGGAACAAGATAGAAAACCCACAAATAAATCTACACATTTGTGGTCAACTGATTTTTGACAAAGGTGCCAGGAACACACAGTGGGCAAAGGACAGTTTATTCAATGCATAGTGTTGGGTAAACTGGATATCCACATGTAAAAGAATGAAAGTAGACCCTTATCTTACACCATAGGCAAAAATCAACTTCAAATCGATTTAAGCGTTTGCTTAAATATAAGACCTGACACTGTAAAATTCCTGGAAGAAAACATAGGGAAAAAGCTTCCTGACATTGGGTAAGGCAACGATTTTTTTTAATATGACTGCTCACAAGCAACAAAAGCAAAAATAGATAAATGGGATTGAATCAAACTAAAAAGTTTCTGCACAGCAAAGGAAGCCATCAAAGTGGAGAGACAACCTACAGAAGGGGAGAGAATATTTGCAAACCATACCTCTGATAAGGTATTAGTAGCCAACATATATAAGCACTCAACTCAGCAAGAAAACAAATAAACTGATTTAAAAATTGATAAAGTATCTAAACAGACATTTCCCAAAAGAAGATGTAAAAATGATCAACAGGTACATGAAAAAATGCGTAGCATCACGAATTATTTGGGAAATGCAAGTCAAAACCACAGTGAGATATTACCTCACCCCAGTTAGAATGGCTGTTGTCAAAAACATGAAAGATAATTGGTGTTGGAGAAGATACAGAGAAAAGGAAAAGAACTTATATATTGTGAGTGGGAATGTAAATTAGTACAGCCATTATGTCAAATGGTATGAAGGTTCTTAGAAAAGTAAAAATAGAACTACATACACCCAAGTAATCCCACTTCTGGGTCTTTATATACAAAGAAACTGCAATCGGTGTTAAAGGGATATTTGCACCCTCATGTTCATTGTAGCATTATTCACAACAGCCAAGATATGGAAACAACAACAAAACGTCCATTAACAGATGAATGGATGAAGAAAATGTGGTATATCACCATAATAGTATGCTATTTATCCTTTACAAATGGGGGAAATCCTGTCATTTGTAATAACATGAATGAGCCTGGCAGTCATTATGTAAAGAGATTAAAGTCATTTGTCAAGAATGATAAATACTGTCTGATTAAAAATGACCTGATCCTGATTGTGGTGGTGGTCCCACTACGGTATAGATTTGCCACAACTCATCAAATTGTGTACTTAAAATTTTGTTTTAAATTAATTGTACTTCAATAAAGCTGACAAGAACCCCCTCCCCAAAGAAAACTGAGGAAGGAACTTATAAAAAGTAGTAATACGATTCTCTTGTATTTTGTAAAATTAAATAGGTATATACATGCATTAAAATATATTCTAATGCATGTATGCAAACATACACATTTCAAACACTATTTTCTTTAATCTGACTTTTTCCGTACTAAAAGTACCCATCAGATTGCCATTGATTTCTTCTTTCCTCCTCTCACCTGTGACTGTAGGAAAGAATGATTCTCTCATTATGAGTCAGAGCCTTTTTATTCCTTTTCTGAATTTTTGGTAACGACTCAACACTGAAGTCTTCTCCGCAGCTTGGTTTACCTGTCATTAATTTTACCAATTGTTGCAGGTATAGTCTGAAAGAATAGGTATAATGCTGGTATGTAATGCTTTTTCCTGCTTCTAAAAGGTGCTGTGGGGAGGTATTGAGTGAGATTCATGGTGGTAAACAAGAATATAAATTCAAATGTTATCTTAAAACAGAAACAGTAGAGCACAGAGAAAAGATCCAACTGATTCTAGAAAGAGCAAATGAAGGAGAAACATGAGTGAAAAGAGTGGCTACCAAATTATAGGAAAAAATACAAGAGTCCCAGGACCTTCCCCCAGTGACAGATTCCTGGGAAGGTTTCCAGTGAATTTTCGAACCTAACCACTAGGTTAAATACATCCTTTTAGTCTCAGCTCATCTTCCCAATTAAGTACAAATTCTAAAATAATTGTAAGGTTTTCTCAGATATATGATGGATTACATGTCAGTTGCATATTCTTCAAGCAAAGTAAATGAATGAATGAACAATCGGATTGATAAACAAAAGGAGCTAGGTATTCCCTGAACATTGCCAGCTTCCTTTGGCCTGTGGTGCTTCCATTACCAGCAGCACTTCAGTTAGAATGATCTCTATGAATTAACTTGTAAATGAGAAAGTTGAATATGCTTTTGCACAGTGGTGTTAAATATGTGGATGAATAAATTCTTTCTTGCACCCTGGGCTGTGGAGTCTGTGTAGGGTTGGAAGTATAGGCTTTTTCTAAGTTGTTCTCCTCTCAGGAAAGTTATTTACATGATAATTAAAGAAGTTCAGAAGCAATTTCTGACCTTAAACAAAAATAACTTCTAGCTTTCCGTGTATGAATCTTTAAGAAACCCTGAACATTTCGAAGACACAAATTAGAGTATAGTCTAAATAACAGACCCCCTCTTTCCTGATGTTCATTTATAAGGTATAAAATATTTGACAGAAAAGTTGAGATACAGAAAAGATACTAAATTTCATCAAACATTGTTATGAATCAATCACAGACATTTTAGTTTATTTAAAAGTTTGTTTGTAACTATTCAGAAATACTTAAATTGAAAGAATGTCCACAAAGCACTAGATCTATAGTTTGAGTGGAGAGTCAGTATTATATATTATAAAATGATATACTTCTCAATGGCGCAGCTTCCTAGAAGTCATTTCCTATATTAGTTGGCATTAATCATTATTAATTCAGTTTTATACATGATTGGACATGATCTTTTAATTTTGAGCCTTCATAAATATGATTTCCTCTGTCTGTTTAGACTGTTCTCTTTAGGCGTCCACTTGTCTAACTTCAGTTGCCATCTCAGGCATTACTTCTCCTGGGAAGCCTATCTCACTGCCTTTCCCTTTAGACACCTGGACTAGGAGTTTCTCTGTGCTCATATGATACCCTTTCCTGTCCTGTCTTTTTCGTTCAGTTAGTTTCTGAATCCTTTAGCTCAAACCAGAACATTGTAAGTCATGCTTGATTGCTCATTTTTTCACCTACCCTATGTATTCCTATTTGGTGCACCTCAGCTAGCACATTGGTCTCTGCTTCCAAAGTATATTCTTAATCATCTGTCTCTCTTCATTTTCATGGTAAATCCGTCAAAGCCATGCCATTTTATCCAGACAAATGGAATAGCCATCTAAGTGTTCTTTTTGCTTCTAGGATTAATGTTCCTCTAGCCTACTCAGCAGCCCCAGTGATCTTATAGAAACATAACCCAAGCCATGTCAGTTCTCTGCTTAAAACAACCCAAAGGCTCTCATTACACTTATAATAAAATCTAAACCCCTTACCCTGCCCTACCCGGTCCTGCATGATCAGGCAGGGCCATTTGTCTCTCTGACATTTAAAAAATTTTTAAACATCACTCCTGTCCCCTGGCCCACTGTATTTGTCTCTTTTCTCTTCCTTGTACATACCAAGCATTCCTACTACAGGATCTTTGTACTAGTGTTTCATTATCCTGAAACAGTTTTCACTGATCTCCATGTTGTAACTCCTTCTCGGCAGTAGCATTGGACCCTAAGAATGTACAATGTTTTATACTGTGTTTAATTCAGTTACTCTGAATTAGATAATCAGTGGGCCTTAACAGCATATAGGTGAAATCTTGCATAATTTAACAAGTATTGATTCTGAACTATTGTTAAATAATTCACACAGTTAACTGTAATTACCATTATTGCTTAAAAACTACTTAATAAAGCAGGGTTTGTAGCTGGAATTTAAAGACAATTTGTTGAATACCTTTAATTTATAGAAATGGATAATAAAGATGAGAGAAATAATTGTTAGCAAATCTTTTGGATTAAGGCACAAGCCATTATAATTTGCAGTAGCAAGCCTTGTAATGCTAACGACAAATATGAGTCAGTTTGTTTCCTATGTACTCATGGATCAGTGGTTACTTCGGAAATTTGTGTTTTGTCTGATAGGTTTTTTTTTTTTTTTTTTTTTTTTTAAAGTCGTTTTTTAAAAAAGATTTTGAAAATAAAGGTGAATTTCACACAATCTAAGATTAACTAAAGTGAACATCTTTGGTAGCCTTTTACTTTGATTTTTATCTATATTATTATAGTTATTTAATATCCTCTAAAAATTCCCAGAATGGCTTACCACTTCCTTTTCAAGAAAAGAATTCTTTAGTCTCCCCAAATCCTATGCCCACAGGCTCATTGTACAGTCTCTCTGAAGTCTATGCCAGTTCCGCTCTTATAAATTGTGAGCCTGTGTTCGTCGTGCCAGGTTCTATTCCAGGCGCAGGTGGGCATCAGTGCAGCCAGCCCGCCATAGCGTTCTACCACCTGGTGTAGAAATCTGTTAGGAATACGGGAAGACTATTTGTGGCCTTTATTGACTATTCTTTTGCCTTTGAATCTGTGAGCAGAAATCTATTATTGAATAAAGTCCCATGAATTCAATTCAAACGCTGCATTATTGATTTTCAAGCAGAACTCGTGCCATAATACTGTTATACTGTAGTTGGTTACATTCAGGGTCAATAGAAATGACCTCTTGAGATATCAGTGGATAATTTTCACTGGGATCAGTCAGGAATGTGTTCTGTATTCCATCTGTCTGCACATTGTGAGTTCTTAATGATTTGATGCCACTTTTGGCTGAATTATATCCACCATGCCATCATTCTGGTGAGCAAAAAGAGAAGCATTCTATGTTATACAAATGATATGTCTAGAAACATAAACTAAGAATGTTTTTAATCACCCACTGGCCTACCCATCCAATCCCTGCTATCAATTAACTATTCTGAAACCATCATCATGATTTCACATGATATTTCCTCTATTTAAAGTAGTATAACTGTAAGTCACCTCAATTTGGTATCCAGGTTTGTATTTGGCAATCAATTCCTCTTGGCAGCCTCAGCAAGTTATATTTCTTAATACTAGACCTGCTGTGGTTATGTTTATGGAGACCAGAACTATGAGTATTGATTTATATTTGCTTTGAACATCTTCCAGTCTAAAGTCATTGTGGCTGTGCTTTGTTGATGAACTGTAGGAGATTGCCCTTGGGTTTGCATTGAGTGAACTTGGTCCCTGTTCTTCTTCAGATCATTTCAGGAGAGCTGAGGTGGACTTCTCTTTAGGAAAGTGTTCTTTTTATTCAGCTCTTCGTAAATGTCCATCAGTCTTGCTCTGCATAACCAAGTTGTTGACGCATGATCACCTTGCATTGAATAAATTGCAAGAGCTACTGTTCTACTGGGGAGTATCCTTGCAGGGGAGCATAATCTCAAATTTACTGCCACCCACTCAGTACCATGCAGAGCTTGCTTGGTAGTTCAGGGAGGATTGTTTGAAATATGCAGTTCAACTATTTTTCCAGATAATCAAAAACTCCATCCCTCGATTTAGCAGAACATTGAGAAATCCTTTACTTTGACTGTATCATATTGTTTCTCTAAAAGCTTGCTTTGATTAAATTGCACCTGGGTGTTTAAAAAGAGAATACATGTGAGTGCTAATGCACTTACATTGTAATTCAGAAGATGGACCTTTTTTGTAAACTAAATTAAAAGGTACAGAAACCATTCAGAGAAGCCATCTGTCACTATTTGAAAGTTCTAATTAGGGTCATAATTTTTAATGTCATTGTCATACATTGGAAAATGGAAGCTTCGGGATATCCACTGGGGGTAAATTTGGAAATTTATTCAGCTGAAATTTTTTCTTTCAATTTAAAAAATTATATTTATTTTTTATTGATGATATTACTAAGTACAGCGCTTCCTTGAGTGTATTCCTTAATAAATATTTCTTCAATTTGTATGAATACTTTGCCACAAACCAGTCTTTAGCTTGACATTTGAATTTAATCTTCCATGTATTAATTAGGCATCTACAAAACACATACCTATTAATTAAACATGCACTAACTGTACTTTGGTTACAGACTAAAAGACTTTAGAGTTGGTTTTCAAAATCTATTTGCTTCAAAGAATCTTAGTAGTCGATAGTTAATCAAGAAACTTTAAAAAAAGAGCCCCATTTTAATTTTATTTATCCATCTAGCTATTCATTTATTTGACAGGTATTTATTTTTGTGCCTACTATGTATTTGGCACAATGATAACCTTTTCCCAGGTCTTTTACTCTGTTATTATTGTTTAAAGTTTGGAAACTAAAATACTCTATATTATATGTTATATTAGTTAAAGCTAAGCATGGTGCTGTATCATTAAACACAACAATAACAGCCAAATAAAGTTAGAACACACCAAATACATTTTATTTACATGCAAATATTTAAAATGATATATTTAGGTATAATATTTAACAACTTTTATGTTCCTTGCATCAGAATTTGTATTCTTTCAAGAAGAGCCTTTTTAAAGATAAGGATTAAATTGACCACGCATAACTTCGATGTGATTAAACTATTTGATCTTTTCAATAGAATCATTTGTTTTTGTTGACACTTAGCAAATAACCCATTATGTTAGATATAATTTCTTTGTGATCATAGTAAGTTTAGAGTCATAGATGACTACCTCGAGGTCTTAGTAGCGTATTATTAATTTGCTATCTATGTGATTAAATAAGCACAACAAAATTCATTTCAAATTGGTCGATAAACACATTTTAATATTGTGCCAATAGACTCGTCAGTTTTTGGGGCTATCATTATTAATTTTTAAATCAATATGTAGTAGTATGACCACAATGTCATATTCATTAGTAAAGTACAGCTGTTTTTTATGTCATCAGGATTACTTGGCATTTAAGCAGTGCCTTCTACTTTAAATGATGCCATTATCCTTTGAGGACTCTGCCTATCAATGTGGTCAATCTAGAAATGCAACTCTTTATAGAATGAAGCAGAATAGCTACTTACTGAAGCAGAATACACCTTTACAACCTCTTAAACCAGAATATGGGAGAAGCCCAATTTACCTTTAAAACTTTTGGGTGTCTACATGAAAAAAGGTGTTAATGTGCCTTGTGAAATTTCTCAACGGTGAATACATTTTTTATTCTGTGTGATTTATTTCTGGAGATTTCCATTAATCTTTGTGAAGTTGCTGTGAAATTTGGTTGAGTTTGTCAAAATGTGCCAAAAACGTGAAGTATTCCAGTTCTACTAATTTTCTAACACAAAGTTAGATGGACAAAGTTAGATGACACAGGAGAAGACAAAGTTAGATGGACCCCATCAAAGAGAAGAGGACTCAAAAATGATGCCTTAATATTTGCCCCCATTTTGAAAGTGAAATTTTGTGAATTTCTATTGCAATTGAGTTAGAAAAAAGGAAGCATTTTAAAACCAGGTGGGTGACTCAACACTAGACCACCCAGGAAGGCATTCCTTCTGTAATAGGAAAGGTCTTTAAACCTAGAGTACAGCATCCCATGTAATGTGTAAGTGTGGGTATTTCTGGACCTCTCTCCCAGATATCCAGTGTGTCTACGTGAATGTGTCTCTCTTTATCTTTTCTGTTAACTATGTAAATGGAGAGTTATGTATTGGATTCCTCTTGCATCACTTTAGATGCCTTCTGTTTATATTGAACCTGGCTTATTTGAAGTTAGCTTGTAAATTTAATGAGATCATTGTGATGGCCATGATTGCAGAATGGAAAATGTCACTACTGTGTGCCAGTTTGTTTAAATCGTTTTAAAGTACCCACCTGTGCTGCTAAACTCTTCGTTTGCATTTTATTGGCTAATATGTTTTTGCTCCAGAGCCGGTTCCTTTAAGTCTGATGCCTGGGTAAATTAATCGGGGTGTACGTGCCATTGCCCTTTTAGCTTCTGCTCCTGTTCTAATAAAGGCTCCATCTGCTTAATTGCTAAACCTACAGGTCTTTCTTATTTCAAAAAATCACTTTTAAAAAAAGTATAGCTTCTTAAGAGAAAGAAGAACCAGAACTCTTGAAAAATGTATTATTTTGGAGATGTTAAATTTCTGCCATCACTGTGCTGAGATGTATGTAGTCAATGAGAAATAACATCCAAGATAATACTGGTTTTCTTACTGCTTTTTTTCCATCTCTTGCACATCTCTATGTCTGTATTTCATGAAAACCTACCTCCTCTAATAGAGGTGTGGTGAGCTGGTACAAGACAGCTCTGGGGATTTACCTGTTATAGACAAACTCTTTACTTTTTTTCTTTTTGATCCTGCTGCCTTCTTGGTGATATTACTATGAGAATGAGGAGGGAAGTAAGGATTATTATAAAGCGAAATAACGACTTTGAGATCTGAAACACTGAGGGAGAAGAAGGAAAAGAAGAGACATGGTAAGGATTCTAAGGAGGCATGAAATGGGTTTGATGTCTGGGATTCCCATTCTTTTTGTCCACAGCATACTGAAGTTGGTCAGGTGTAAGTGAGGAGACGCTTGCATAGTAAGAGCAGCTCCAGTGCGGTGTTAGTAGGGTTAATGATTGGTTGTATGATTTCCAGCATTGGATCTAAGGGTATCATGAAGTCAGACCATAACCTTGGACAAACTAACCTCTTTGGGCCCCAGTCTCTCCATCTATAAAATGAGAGTAATTAATAGTGGTATTACCTCTTAAGGTTGTTTTGAGGATTAAGTGAACTATTACAGGTAAAGTGCTTAGAAAAATGCCTATTTGTAATATTCGTTTTTACTAATAACTATTATTAGGAGTGGGAATAGCAATTTCAGTGAGTTAGAACACATTTATTATGAACCATTTTAGAGAACAATAGTTGTTTTATTGCTAATGTGAACAAACCATACTCTGTATGAAACTTTTTTTGATTCTCCAGAGAAACCACGTATTTTTTCTGACTCTGTACCTCTCCTTTTGCTTGGATGGCTTTCTTCTAGAAAGTTTTACTGATCCTTCAGGGCCCACATCAAATATTATCTTATCAGTGAATTGTCTCTCAACCCTTTCAGAAAGAATGAGTTTACGCCCTATCTTGAGCTCCCGTAGCACTTAATGACTATTTTTAATCTAGCACTTATCTCACCATGATGCAATTCTCATCTCATGTTTGTGTATTCTCTCCTTGATGGGAATGCAGAGTCTTCTCATAGTTTTAATAATCAACATATGTAGCCTGTGTATGTGAATCAGGTGGATGTTGCTGATACTTGATTAGGAAAGGCATAGTGATTCTCATCGTGTTCACAAGTCAGACTCTCCTTATACCTCAATCACTGCCATATCTTTTACCTTGAATATGAGACCCCCAGTATAAGAGTATAATAAGTATCTGATTCATTTCCTAGTAATGCTCAAGGGAATTGTTAAGCTGATCTGTTTGGTTTATGGAAAAGATGTTTATTCTTCTTATGCCTTCTCTTTTTATCTCCTTTGCCTCTTCCTTTTGTCCTTTTCCATCTCCTCTTCCTTTTTTTCCTCCTTTTTCTTCCTTCTCTCTCTACTTCTCCTTTTTTTGGTTATAGTTTATTTAAAGCTCTTGCTTATTTTTTCTCAACCTTAGTATAAATAGATCTTCATTGTATTCATGACATGTTTTATCACATTCTTCATGAAATTTTAATAAAGAGTTGAATATTTTCTATTACTTATACATATTTATAATGTTACTTTTCTCAAATATACCATTGAATCAGTGTTTTATCTTACAATAGATGGTATTTTTTTTTTTTTTTTTTTTTTTTTTTTTGGAGACAGAGTCTTGCTGTGTCACCCAGGCTGTGGTGCACGATCTTGGCTCACTGCCACCTCCGCCTCCCAGGTTCGTGCAATTCTCCTGCCTCAGCCACCCAAGTAGCTGGGATTACAGGCACATGCCACCGCACCCAGCTAATTTTTGTATTTTCGTTAGAGATGGAGTTTTACCATGCTGGCCAGGCTGGTGTCTAACTCCTGACCTCAAGTGATCTGCCCGCCTCAGCCTCCCAAAGTGCTGGGATTACAGGTGTGAGCCACTGTGCCAGGCTAGATGGTATCTTATAATCAAGAAAAGATATAAGTATTATTATGACATCAAAGTTAAGAATAATAGCCATTTATATATTTGTGGGATCATGTGATAAGAAAAATATACTGGTTTATTATTTTAGATGGATTAATAATGTGTCTTTTCTGATATTTTTACAGGTACATTAGAAATCATCTGTATTGTAATGTTGTTTTACTTTATCCAAGGGGAAATAAAACATGAACATTTATAGACTTTTACTTATAAATGGATTTTTAAAGTATGTTTTCTCACAAAGAGGAAATTTAGCTCTAGAAAACAGGAAAGGATTGTAGGAACTCCCATCTGCATTGGAAAGTGACTGTCACTCTCCTATTGGACAGTGATGGTTGTAGATGATACCTGTTTCATTCTGGATCACCTTTGTTTTTAAAATGAGACAAAACTAATTAACAGAAAAGCAAGACTGTTGGCAACTCCACTGATATTAGTATAGAGACAGTGTTAGTAATATGACATTTTAAAGAAATACAATGGCAGTTCTCCCAATCAGCCAGATTTCTTACAGAAAATTATAAAGGAATCTCTTAGATAACTTATTTTCCCACTGGTGTTACTTTATCAGCCTAAGTAGTAGCTCTGTAAATAGAGGACTGAACACTTGAGTTTGGGTCCTGATTTTGTGATTAGCTGCGTGAATCGGGTCAAGTCATTTAGATTCTCTTGGCCTCAATTTCTTCATCTGTAATATGAGAAAGGTTGCAATAATTGATTTAACAATATATTTTATCAATCATAATAGAAATATTAGTGATGCCAGTGAAGCTTATGTATATAAATTAGTTTTTTCAATCATTTAAGGAACTTAGATATAAAATACACCTTTAATTCACCTTTGGAAATTTTTTACAAGGTGTTTTATTTGCAAATGACAGTGATAGCAAGAGTTAATGTTTAAGGCTATTTTGTAAATGACCTTAAATGATTCTAAGTACTTGTTACTCTTAACTACGTTGTTTCATTCATACATTGAAATAGATCCCCTTTGGAACACTGGCAGAGATTGCCTTTAATTTCATTATGGCACACAGAATTTAGTGAAGAAAAGTGGTAGTCCTCTTTCAGATAGGTTACTAAGTCAGCTGTTTGGAAGTCTTGGTGTAAAAATGTCTTAGAGCTTTGTAAGTTACCGCGATAGAAAATGTATTTAATTTTAATATTTCTAATTCACTATTTGCTTTGTTGGTGTTTAGATTTCAGTGCTTAAAAAATTATTTGTGGAATTTTTTCCCTTCATTCAACAACAAGTTCTATAGCCCATCCTGGGAAAATTATCCTGCAGTGATAGGGGACTGAAAGATAGGAAGATGGAAAATACATGATACCCTTAATAATTTTTTAATTTTGAATTTTGGAATTTTGGAGAGCAGACAAAACTATATCTCTGGGGCAATAAAAGAAGACAAGTAGAATAAAGTAATCTTCGAGAGATAGGAACAAAGTCTTACAATAATTCAGAACTGGGAGATTATTTCTATTTGGGAAAATTGTCCACCAGGTAAATGTTTTGTGCTGGGTTCCTAAAGGTAGAAATGGTGGGAAAGAAAGAAAATGGCACTGAGGGCAGAGGGGACAGCTTGATTAGTGGCTTGGGAATGGAATGAAGCCAGTGTTGCCAAGTAGTGTCTGTTAAAAGGAGCATGTTGGGAAAATGAGGACAGAAAGATAAAATTAGGTCAGATAATACAGGGTTTTGAATTCTTGTCAAAGAATGTGAACTTTAGTCTAGATTTGAGGATATTACTGAAGGTTTTTGAGCAAGGGAGGGCATTTCTGTGCTTTAAAAAGATTAATCTGACCACAAATTATAACGTAATACAGAAAAGTAATAGGTGGAAAGAAGAGGGAGACCAAGCATGATGACAATAAGACCTTAGACAAGAGTCAGCCAACAACCAAAGAATGGAAATGTCACTAGAAATGGAAAAACAGAAGTAGATATGGGCAGTTTGAATTGGTAGAAAATAGCCACCAATACCTGGTTATCATGGGTGTGTGAGAGGAGAGGGAACAATTGGAGATGCTTCCAAAATTTTAGTTCAGAAGATCAGAAGGGTGGCCAGGGACCATTACCAGGAAAAGTGAAGTGAGGATAAGGTTGGCTGGGGCTAGGCAGAAGGGGCAATGGGAAGGAGATGAGGAGTTTCTTTTTGGCTTCATTGACATCTTGGCAGCCAAGTCAGCTCTCCAGCTAGAAATGTGCAGCAGGCAGTGGTGATATAGTACTAAGATGGGATAGAAAGTCAGGTCTTTACAAGAGCAGTTGAGTAAATAGCCCTAGAAACTTAAATTAAAAATCAATGCTTGATGAGGCAGTCAGTCTAGATCGTTTTTGACAGTGAAATCAAATACCGTGAATACACTGAGGGAGTAATGAGACTCAGAGATTTCTTTTTAGAAAAGAGAGCAGAATATGTTTTCTCTCTGAGGGCAGAGTCAGAAGAGAGGACAAGATGAACAATATAAGAGAGGAAAATAATGCTTCTGAAATTCCATTTCACTTTCCACAGCAGTGGCTAAAATGGAAATTAAGGCACTCTAATAGCTACTAGCTATTGAATTATTAGATTGGCAGTAAAGGCCCTAATGAAGTACTTTCATTAGGAAGAAAATATCCACATGTTTGGAAGAAATAGTATGATGCCCCCTGGAAAGAAACCAGTGAATGTGATGTTTCAGTTGTGGAGCAGCCACAGCAGGCTTCCATAATCCTAGGTCAGCAATGAATTAACAGAGTCAATTTCTTGTTAAAATAACTGTCTTTTGCCTTCATCAAATATTTTGGATACCCTTACTGGCTACCAGTCTTATGGAAAGCTATGTAATTATACTATTTTGAGTTAGATTTTTATGGTTTATGCTTTCCAGGGAAATTTGATAGGATAATCTTTTGTGAGGTATTTATCTGTATATTTGATTCCTTAACTTACCTGTGACTTCTTGACTTTGTTGATTTTCAGAATTAAAAACTTGAAAGAATTTTGTCTATTTTGGCTTATAAAGAATACTGGTTTAAAATCACAACCATTAGAATTCATTTAGATTTTTCAAAGGAAGTGGTTGAAAAGCCAGAGTACTGAGATAAGTTGGTGCTATGTTCAGTGAGAAGCTGGCAAATTTATGAAGGAATGTACTAATGCAAATACTTATGAATTGATTTCCTCTACATATTTTCCCTGGGACCCCTTAGTCGTCTATTACTTATTAGAACCTTTACCTTCTGTGCCGTAGAAGTAAACCTAAAGCACAGCCTTACTAAGATTATTTTTGCTTTCATGGGGCCAATTGAATATATTTCATCTTCCTTTATGTGACAAAAATAATTGAGAAACATCAAATTACATTTAATTGTTCTGAAAACATAAAACTAGAGATTTTATAAAGCCTTGTTCTATGCTTGAAGGAAAAAAAAAATTCTGACTGAAAAGTTTCTGTTGACACTGGACGGAGAAAACAATTTTCTTTCAGACAATATTTCTATAGCTGTATCACAGAAATTAGGGCCTGACAGTGACCAGTAGTTTATTTTCATTGCCTCAAACTTTCAAAGAAAGCAAATATGGACTTTTGTATAGTTATTAATTAAAAATATGTTAAGCAGTGGTGGGTGTTTATTTAAATAATTCATGCAATCTTGATGTACATTTTTAAACTAGTCTATTATCTCTCACCTTTTCAGTTTGTTTACTGTGGTACTGCAAAAATTATTTCAACAAATATCTGAAAAACTCTCCTTATCACAGGTTCAGTAATAAGTAGTTTGTTATCCCAAGTGTGGCTTTCAGAAACATCTGCAGGTTTTCTGGGCACAAAGTATCACTCCCACCTCCTTTAAATCAGTTTCCCTCCTACAGCTGATCAAGGGCCAGACTAGAGAAGAACTCAAATGACATTCCTACCTTAAATGTGAATCTACTTTCCTCCCTGCCTTTCTGCGCTTCTCCAATTCTACTCCACTTTCATGAGTTAAAAATAATTCCTCTTTTAAGACTGAAAAATCAGTTGATTTGCTGACAGTGGGTTTGCACACGGCCACAGCTGCCTACAGGCCACTGCGCTTCCCCCAGCACTGAGGTTGTTGCCTCTGTAGCAAGTTTGTGTTGTGGCTTTTCTTAGACACAAAGCACAGTCTGCATTTGTGTTACTGCATGTCTCTCTCTCTCTCTCTCTTTTTTTTTTTTTTTTTTTTTTTTTGAGGCAGAGTCTCGCTCTGTCGCCCGGACTGGAGTGCAGTGGCCAGATCTCAGCTCACTGCAAGCTCCGCCTCCCGGGTTTATGCCATTCTCCTGCCTCAGCCTCCCGTCCTGCATGTCTCTTTTAGGCATTTCAGTTTGCAGCTCTGGTTTATATCTTATGTCTTTGTAGATCATTGAGAAATAAGATTTGATCTATACAAATAAAACACTGACCTAGTTTTAGGCCCCATTCAGTAATCTTTTCCCCCACCTATGTGTCTGTGTGTGTGTGTGTGTGTGTGTGTCGGCTGGTTGGAGGTTAGGAGGCTGGGGAGGAGCATGGCACAGGGGGAGGATGAATGGGATGGGGATGGGGTGGGGTAGGATTGGGGAGAGTTGTCTCCAAGAGGAAGATGTTGGGTACAGTTGTGCTTTGCACAAGGGCATTGCATCTAAATGATGTCATTCCCATTGTAAAGGCCAAAGCATTGTCAAAGGGAGTAATAGCTGCTACAGTCATTTATCAGTTTACTTTCTGTTTCTTCAAATGATTTCAGATAAAAGGCATTTTGAATAATATTGATAACCCTTATCTTTCTGTCTTTGAATTCATTGCTCTACTTGGTTACTCTGACTATAAATATCTTTTTGAAAACAGTGGTAAAATATACAAAATATGGCATTTTCACCATTTTAAGTGTATAAATCAGTGGCATTAGAAACATTTACAGTGGTGCAACTATCACCATTAGCCATCTCTGGAATTTTTTTTATTATCTGAAACAAAAACTCTGTTCCCATTAAACAGTAATTCCTCACTTCCTCCTTCCCTCCATCCCCTGGTAATGGCCACTCTACTTTCTGTACCTATGAATTTGACTACTCTTAGTACCTCATACAAGTGGAATTATACAATATTTGTCTTTTTGTGACTGGCTTGTTTCACTTAGCATAATGTCCTGAAGATTCATCCAGGTTGTAGCACATTTCCACATTTCTTTCCTTTTTTTTTTTTTTTTTTTTTTTTTTTTTTTTTTTTTTTTTTTTTTTTTTTTGAGATGGAGTCTGGCTCTGTCACCCAGGCTGGAGTGCAGTGGCGTGATCTCAGCTTACTACAACCTCCATCTCCCGGGTTCAAGCGATTCTCCTGCCTCAGCCTCCTGAGTAGCTGGGATTATGGGTGCACACCACCACTCCCAGCTAATTTTTTGTATTTTTGGTAGAGACGGGGTTTCACCACGTTGGTCAGGCTGGTCTCGAACTCCTGACCTCGTGATCCACCTACCTCAGCCTCCCAAAGTGCTGGGATTACAGATGAGTCACCTCACCTGGCCAATTGTCTTCCTTTTTAAGGCTAATTATTATGTATATATCACATTTTGCTTATCTCTTTATCATCTATGGGACTTGGGTTGTTTAGACTTCTTGGCTATTGTGAATAATGCTGCTATGAACATTGGTATACAAGTATCCGTTTGAGTCTCTGCTTTCATTTCTTTGGGCTCTGTGTAAACATGACGTTTTAATCAGATATTTTATTCATCTCTCAAAGCTTTTGTTCCAGTGTTCACTTCCTTCGAAAAATCTGTTTGCATATAATATTCTTTTATTATTGTACTCCTGAGAGGAGGGTGTTAGCCCCCCTTTTTTTGAAATGTATGCAGAACTCCAGTGCTTAAAACTTGCACCAGAAACCATTGGTTTCTGTCCCATAAGAATTCCACTGAAGTGCTTCTCTTTGGAAGCCCTTCTGAGCTGTTAAAACTGTGTTTCTTTAGAACTTCCAACATTTTCAGCTTTTCCTTGACTTTTTCTCTAATAGACATGCTTTAGTTAAAACTCCTTCATTCTGAGTTGTTCTCTGAACTGGATTTCGTGGCTTACTAACTCATATCCTAAATAGAATCATCCAAAAGAATACATGGAAACATTCTGTTGATTCCATTTTGGTTGGTATGTGACTATTAAGGGTTCTTACAGTATGGTGAATCTCAGATTCCTCAGAGGGCTCCCTGAGGCTGAGGATCATAGATCTGATGATTCACAACTCTCATCTCTTTGGGATACAATCGTCATTGTTACAGAATTAAACTGCCTGGGGAGACAGGCGGTTCTGGAGTTGAGGACTGGTTTAACTGATCAGGGCATTTAACCCATTTGGACATTGTACCTGTAAAATATGACAAATCTTTGGGCCGGAGGAATAAGGTTCTGCAACTGTTAAATTTGATTAATGATTACCATGTATATGGAAAATTGGTTATTACATTGGTAGCTCTCTTTATGAAATTTTCTTTTATTCTGAGTGTGGCCAATAGCAGTACTTATCCACATTCTTGAAAATCTTTCCCGTTGACCATGACGTACAAATCTTCATTGCTTACCTTGAATCTTAATATCATGCGCAAGCAAAGTGTTAGCATATTTGCTTATTTGCTCTTACTTATTTTTCAGAAGGAGCTACATATTCTTAGTTTAAAAAAAAGCAAAAAGGATGTGTGGTAAAAAATCTAGTGTACTGCATCCTAAATGATGCATCATGACCATAGACTGTCATTGCACTTGCAAGAGGCAGCCACTTATACCAGTTTCTTGAGTGTTCTTCCAGAGATAACTTGTTGTATTGTCTTTTATTTTAAAGTGTGGCATACATACAAAACAGTATATAAAACATACATGGACAGCATGAAGAATCATGATTAAAAGAATCAGTATTCCAAGTCATTGCTGATCCTTGGAAGCTGTCTGTGCCTCCTTGATCAGATCCCCCTTCTTCTCTCAAAAAGTAACCTCTATTCTGAGTCTTGTGATTCCATGTCCAGCAAGGAAGCAGGGATGTTGCATCCTATATGCCTAAGTGTTTAAGTCTAGAGACTAATTCCTTTAAGCATGGTTGGATTGTTCCTGGTGCTTTTGAACTCCAATGTAGATGTTTTCATGTAATCATTGTGCTCTCATCTGAGCTGAAACTTTGCTTCTGCTTTAGCTATGGCATGATTTAGATATGTGAAAGATAATTCCATCCCTAAGACACCTTTGTAATTTAATTTATTTGTGTCATTTTAGGCATATTCCATACCTGCTAATACCTGCTAATGTAGAATGGAGATCTAGAATATGCAAGACAGTTTAAAAATTTTTAAAGCATTCAAAAGTGGCATTCTGGACAGGTGCCGTGGCTCATGCCTGTAATCCTGGCACTTTGGGAGGCTGAGGTGGGTGGATCATGAGGTCAGGAGATTCAGATTCTCCTGGCTAACATGGTGAAACCCTGTCTCTACTAAAGATACAAAAAAAAAAAATTAGCCAGGCGTGGTGGCAGGCGCCTGTGGTCCCAGCTACTCGGCAGGCTGAGGCAGGAGAATGGTGTGACCCCAGGAGGTGGAGCTTGCAGTGAGCCGAGATCGCGCCACTGCACTCTAGCCTGGGCGACAGAGCGAGACTCCATCTCAGAATAAATAAATAAATAAATAAAAAATAAAGTGGCATTCTGATTGGGAGTTACTAAACATATATATTATGGGAAGAATTAACATTCAAAAAGAGAGCTTTGTCTTGTTAATTTTCATGCTTTGCTGAGGGCCTGTGTATTAGCCTGTTCCCATCCTGCTAATAAGGATATACCTGACACTGGGTAATTTATTTATTTATTTATTTATTTATTTATTTATTTATTTATTTTATTTTTTTGAGACGGAGTCTCGCTCTGTCGCCCAGGCTGGAGTGCAGTGGCCAGATCTCAGCTCACTGCAAGCTCTGCCTCCCGGGTTTACGCCATTCTCCTGCCTCAGCCTCCGGAGTAGCTGGGACTACAGGCGCCCACCACCGCCTGGCAAGTTTTTTGTATTTTTTAGTAGAGACGGGGTTTCACCGTGTTAGCCAGGATGGTCTCAATCTCCTGACCTCGTGATCTGCCCGTCTCGGCCTCCCAAAGTACTGGGATTACAGGCTTGAGCCACCGCGCCCGGCCGACACTGGGTAATTTATAAAGGGAAGAGGTTTAATTGATTTACGGTTCCACATGGCTGGGGAGGCCTCACAATCGTGGTGGAAGGCAAAGGAGGCGCAAAGTCACGTCTTGCATGGCGGCAGGCCAGAGAGTGTGTGAGGGGAACTCCCCTGCATAAAACCATCAGATCTCATGAGACTTATTCACTATTATGAGAACATGGGAGAAAAACCTTCTCCCGTGGTTCAGTTACCTCCTACAACACGTGGGGATTATTGCAATTCAAGGTGAGATTTGGGTGGGGACACAGAGTCAAACCATATCATCCTGATACAAAACAAGTCATTAATAAATATTTATTGACTAGAATTGAGCTGGAGAGTTTGTTATATGCATATTTAAGTTACTCTGCATACCATTAATATGTTTCCTCGGTTTGTAGGCCTGAAGATTAGGCTCGAGTTCAGTATTTATCTGCTTATGTGTCCTGTGCTGCAGCTGTCACCTCCTTGTCCCTCATTCAGCCCTGATCTTTTGCAATAACCACCCAAGAGACTTTTCAGATTTTTTTTTTCATCTGTATGTAGAAGAAACCAAGAAGAAAGAAGATACTTTTATTATTTTGGTTTTGGTTCTTCTCTCTTCCCTGCTTTGCCTTTTCTTCCTACATGCAGTGGTATTAGTGCTCATGTCCCCTGACCTCAGTTGAGGCAAAGCAGAGGGTTTCATATCAGTTGTGGTGGAAAGACCCTTCTCTCTCCTTGTCTATAGCTGAACCTGCTAAGTGATATTCCCTTCTAGTATGAGGATGGAGGACAAGGTTTTTTTTTTTTTTTCCTGAGACAGAGCCTCGCTCTGTTGCCCAGGCTGGAGTGCAATGGCACGATCTCCACTCACTGCAAGCTCCATCCCCTGGGTTCATGCCATTCTCCTGCCTCAGCCTGCCGAGTAGCTGGGACTGCAGGTGCCCACCACCAAGCCCAGCTAATTTTTTTGTGTTTTTAGTAGAGATGGGGTTTCACAGTGTTCGCCAGGATGGTCTCAATCTCCTGACCTCGTGATCCGCCCATGGTTTTGAGATTGCATTACTAAAGATAAAACCAAAAGAGAAGGAGAGAGAGAGAGAGAGAGAGAGAGAGAGAGAGAGAGAGAGAGAGAGAGAGTATAATTATTCTTTTGAGGATGACATGGAACTATTCCTGAGTAACCTCCTGTTTGGCATTCATTTATTTCACCTGGCCAACTCCAGCAGTGCTGATCTTAGGATATCTTATTGTATAGCTTATATTCCAAATATTGGAGGAAAGAGAGGGAGTTTGGAAAGAAATTGTAGTTTAGAGAAGTTTTAAAATACTCTTGGCTCATCATTCTTTAAATTCCAAAAATGACTAATTTGTAGGGATACATAATTAAGGAAGAAAATATTTTGTGAGGGAAAGCAGTGGCAGGGAGTGCTGAGAGCTTGGCATATGTATTGGAAAATTGTGGTAACTTAACAGGTAATCAAGGATGTTGAGAGAGGTGCTTGTCATGATTTCAAATGAGCGTAGAGTATTTTATTTCATATTGTCTACTGTGGATCAATTCTCCTCTAGTTTACTTCTTTTCACATTTCTTATTTGGGAGGGATTGGGCTCTATCTTCTATTTCCTTCCATTAAAAAAAATGTTTTACAAGTTATTCCACTTGGCATTGGGAATACAATAATACCACACTTCACTGAGGCATACTAATGCTCTGAAAAGAAAGGAAAAGAAGGAAAATTAATTTAGAGGGAGTGGAGGTTAAATTTTCCATGGTGAAGAAATTCTGACCTTTTCTGAGTAATCATAAAAGACTGACATTGCTACCCTTTAGATGTTAAGAAAAAGTCTTTCAGATACCTTGGCTTGTAAGGGACCTGGGAAGCACCAGGGTCCATCAAAAATGTGAAGACATTTATTAGAACGTGCATATCCGAAAGCTTTCTGAATTCTGTGGGGACCACATAGCTTTTAGATGATCTTGAGGGAACCAAAGTTGTACTGAGAAAACCCAGTTTCCTCCCAGTTTCCTCTTAATTCCATCCTATGTGAAAACAACTTGAGTCTCAACTGCACTAAGTTATGAAAATGGATCCTCTTTTTTTAAACATTTGGTTTTTGGTTATTCATATTGTCTATATTCTGTTCTATAATTGTATCCAAGTGTTAAACATATATTTATAAATATACTGACACTGAAAAAGAAATCAAAAGCTGAGAAACATTTGTGAATATGGCTGGAGAGTCTCAGTAAGATGGGGGACATCTCAAATTGAAGATCTGGGAAGTAAGTAATAGAAACTTACAGACAGATTGAGGTGCAGTTTTTTTCTACTTTTTTTTTCTGAAAATTTCAGAAATATGAGAAGTGAAATAATAGCAAACATGACTCAGACCTTTATAAATGGTCTTTCTTGACAGCAGAGATGTACAGTTTTATAAAATATTGTCCTCGGTCTTGAACTGCAGAAACTCCCTTCTCTGATACCTGTGGTCTTATTTAATTTTTACCCCATCTTAACAGCAAGAGCATACCCATGATTTATTCTCACAAATGTTAGAAATACTGTGTAAGAATAGACTTAATTTTATATTCTCAACTTTTACCTTTTTTTTTCTGAGATTGAGTTCTGCTCTTGTTGCCCAGGCTGGAGTACAATAGTGCGATCTCGGCTCACTGCAACCTCCCCCTCCCGGGTTCAAGTGATTCTCCTGCCTCAGCCTCCCAAGTAGCTGGGATTACAGGCATACACCACCATGCCTGGCTAATTTTGTATTTTTAGTAGTGACAGGGTTTCTCCATGTTGGTCAGGCTGGTCTGGAACTCTTGATCTCAGGTGATCCGCCTGCCTCGACCTCCCGAAGTGCTGGGATTACAGGTGTGAGCCACCGTGCCTGGCCCAACTTTTACCTTTTTAAAGTGTGTTTTTAAACAATCAATAGTATATGGCATAATTTAGTATTTTGCCAATGATTCATTGTGTATGTGCAACGAGGCATTTAACAAAATAAATTGGATATATCTTTTGTAATTATTTTACCTATTCCATCAGATAGTACATTTCTTAAGGAATAAGGAAACTTGAAATATAACCCGCTGCTTGTCCATTTTGTTCACAAAATATTTTTTCCTCAGAAGTGTGACATTGAATGATCTATTGTTTTGTAGTGAGTACATTATCTCAGTGAACACACAATTTCTTTCAGATAGTCACCAGAGTAGTCATCAAAAGGAAAAGCCATGTAAGTAACATTTAATGGACTGCACTACACTAATATTCTATCTGATGAATTGACTGCATGTTTTTAGTTATCTGTTAGACTAGTTTTCATTCTTTTCTTTCCCTTCGGTATAATAAATTCTTTTAAAAGATTTTATTCAATCCCGGGAAACTGAAAATACTTGAAAAAATATTGTTTTGCAATTTGTCAGAAAATATTTTCTCACTGCTTGACTGTCTGGTAATCTGAGGCATGGTTAGTATAGTGTTTCCTATGAGCTAGAAACTTTTTGGGTTAGATGTGCAGGAATAGGCATTCTGCCTGCTTCTAAATGTCTAGCTGCACAGCTGAGCAAAAAAGCCCAACCTTGCAGTCAGAACAGGCTGCTCAGGGGAACTCCTATTCTTCAGCCCCATTCCAGCAAAATATAAGGTCATGCTATAGTAGCACAGTGTCCGAGCCGGTGCTGGTGCCTAGTGAGAACATGGACAGTCCAGGCATGGGATGTGGGATCTGCTGCCTTCGCAGTGTTCAAGAATTCAGGATTTTAGAGCCCAGTAAATAGCTCATGAGAACTTGGGTTTAGAAAATCTGAACTGTTGGGCCACCCTGAAGTATCTTGAATTGAGTAGCTTGGGTGAAGAAGTCCTGGTATCAGTTTGGGGCCCTTCAGATGAGCTGCCACCTTGTGACTGTCCGTCAGGGACATCTTTTGGCCATCCCTAGTTAGAGGTGCCAGTGGGTGACAACTAGGAGACTTTACTTGAATATGCCCCGACAGATGCATGGCTGGGATGGCGTAGATTCTTTCTCTTTCTGGCAGCACTGGCGCAGAATTAGGATTTAGGAGGTTAAGATTAACGGCGACAATAGTAGAAAATCTGATAATACTTTTTTTATTTTGTAAAATCTTTATTGCACTATAATTCACATTCTAAATAGTGTACCCATGAAATCGTGTGGTTCAGTGGTATTTCGTGTATTTACAGAGCTGTGCAAACATCACCACCCTCTAGCTATTATCTCTGAATCACCACTTTTCCCTAGCCACTGGAAACCTTGGGTCTACTTTTTGTTTCTGTAGATTTGCCATTCTGGGTATTTCATATAAATAGAATCCTATAGTTTATAGTGCTTTATGACTGGCTTTTTTCACTGAGGATCATGTTTTTAAGGTTTGTTCATGTTGCAGCTTTTGTGGTACTTTCCTTTCTCTTTACTGATGAATAATATTCCACCCTGTGGATAGGCTACATTTCGTTTGTCCACTCATCAGTTGATGGGCATTTGGGTTGTTTCCATTTATTGGCTATTCCGAATAATGCTGCTATGAACATATATGCACAAGCTTTTGTGTGATTTTATTCCTCTTGAGTAGAATTGCTGGGCCTGTTAATATGTTTTTAGTCTTTTGGATATATATGGGAATATTGTCACCTAGTGTGAAATGGTTGTTAATCAACAATCTAAAATCTCCAGTTATTTGTGGTTTCCTTTTTTTTTTTTTTTTTTTTTTTTTGAGACAGGGTCTTACTGTGTCACCGAGGCTGGCCGAAGTCCAGCAGCATGATCTGGGCTCCACTGCAACCTTGAACTCCTGGGCTTAAGCGAACTTCCACCTCAGCCACCTGAATAACGGGACCTATGAAGGTGTGCGCCCCATGCCTGGCTAATTCCTGTATTTTTAGTAGAGATGACATTACACCATTTGGCCAGGCTGGTCTTGAATTCCTGATTCAAGTGATCTGCCCGCCTCAGCCTCCCAAAGTTCCTGGTTTTATAGGCGTGTAGCCATATGGCAGCCTAAGGCACCCTCTGACTTAAAAAAAATTTAATAATTCACATTATTAAATATCCAAAACTAGTTATTCTTTTTTTTGCTGTGACAGGTTAGAAATTATTATTTTTTTAAATAATATGAATGTGATGACTTTTGACACTGTATTTGGCATTTATTTATAATTTTTATGTATGAATTTTAAGTTACCTCTAGAATTGAGTGTTAATAGTGATAATATTTTTAAAACTGGAAAATTTTAAGATATAGTAATGTTTGTAAATTATTATAATGTTCTATTCCATCGAACGTAAGCTGTCCATAATTTGTTTCATAACTTTCTTATGCTTGTTAATTTAGAGAAAATGTGGGACGATATACACCATGGAGTACTATGCAGGCCATCAAAAAAGGATGAGTTCATGTCCTTCTAAGGGAATGGATGAAGCTGGAAACCATCATTCCTCAGCAAACTAACACAGGAACAGTAAAATCAAACACTATGTTCTCACTCATAAGTGAGGTTGAACAATGAAGAATACATGGACACAATGAGGGAACGGTCACACACGGCCCTATCAGAGTGTGGGGCAGGGGATGTAGAGCATTAGGAGAAATACTAATGTTGATAGCACAGCAAACCCCATGGCACGTATATCCTATGAACAAACCTTGCACATTCTGCACATGTATCCTAGAATTTAAAAGTATAATAAAAAAAAATTGTTTTAAACATGGTTTATCTAAGAAAGTTTTTCTTTGATATATGAAGATAACAAAGAAAATAGATTTTAGCCAGCAGAAGTATTCCTTTTCTTTTTTTTTTTTTTTTTTTTTTTTTTTTTTTTTTTTTTTTTTTTGAGACCGGAGTCTGGCTCTGTCTCCCAGTGCTGGAGTGCAGTGGCGGAATCTCAGCTCACTGCAGGCCTCCCCTCCGGGGTTTACACCATTCTCCTGCCTCAGCCTCCGGAGAGCTGGGAACAGGCGCCCGCCACCTCGTCCGGCCTAGTTTTTTGTATTTTTAGTAGAGACGGTTTCACCGTGTTGGGCCAGGATGGTCTCGATCTTCCTGACCTCGTGATCCGCCGTCTCAGCCTCCCAAAGTGGCTGGGATTACAGGCTTGAGCCACCGCGGCCCGGCTAGAAGTATTCTTTTCTTCTTATTTCCAGACCATTTAATACGTATTTCCAGACATTTAATCTTTATAACTCACTCCCAGTGCTATAAATTGAGATTATAAGTTGGCTTGCATGTAGAGGATTTAACATCCTCCTTATTTTTTCTTCTTTCATTCTCTCTTTCTGAGCTCTCATTCTCTCTCTCACCTGGTCTTGTGAAAGAACATGATTGGATTTTCCTGCTTTGAGTCTATCTTTAAGTTTCATTAAATCAAAGTGTAACAGAGTAATCCTGAGGTTTTTTTTTTTTTTTTTAATGGTAACTATTTTGTAACGAGGTGTTGAAATCTTCCTTCCTTCCTTCCTTCCTTCCTTCCTTCCTTCCTTCCTTCCCTTCCTTCCCTTCCTTCCCTTCCTCATTTCTTTCTCCCTTCCCTTCCCTTTCCTTTCCCTTTCCCTTTCCCTTTCCCTTTCTCCTTTCCTTTCCCTGCTCACCCCCCCCCCTTCCACTCCCCTCCCCTCCCCTCCCCTCCCCTCTCCTCTCCTCTCCTTCTGACCGAGTCTTCCTTGACACCCAGCCTCAAGTGCAGTGGTGTGATCTTGGCTCACTGCAACCTTTGCTGTATAGGCTCAGGCAATTCTCCTGCCTCAGCCTCCCAAGCAGCTGAGACCACAGGTGCATGCCACCACACCCGGCTAATTTCTTGTACTTTTGGTAGAGACAGGGTCTTGCCATGTGGCCAGGCTGCTCCCAAACTCCTGAGCTCAAGCCATCTAACTGCCTCATCCCTCCAAAGTGCTGGGATTACAGGCATGAGCCACTGCACCCAGTCAAGTGCTTCTTGATTTCTATCATATTGTGATGTTCAGAATCTAATGTAGTTATGTGGCCCTTAGATTACTCTGCCCTGTACTATCTTCTTTATTATTTTACATTCATTTATATTATACTTCTAAATTATAAAATAAAATTATAGTTTAATATAAACTATATATAAATCTAATATAGACATTTACACTATGAAATAATGCACATTTCTTGAAAGAGCAACTGTAGTAGTATATAGATGTTATAACATGAAATATCTCCTGCCCTGTGGTTCTTCACTTCCTAAGTACTACACCCAGAATAACCACTGTTTCTTATACAGCTTTCCAGAACATTTTACGTATGTATATACAAGCACTTGTATTCGCATGCATGTTGTTTTAAAAAAAAAAAGAAAAGAAAGAAATGGTGTTTTTCTGTACATGGCATATGTTTAAATATCTTGCCTTTTCCCCTCCACCCTAATTGACATTGGATAATGATGTAACTAATTTCTGCTTTTCTGTTTGCTTTGGCAGCCAGGGAGCTCCAGGCTCATTTACACTTGCTGGGAGCCCTGTGCTCAATTATAGTTGCTACCATAGCCTCCACTTTCTGATTTAATTTTCTTCTTTTTCTGAATTTTTAAAAAAATCTTTTAAAAAAGTTTTATTATGGCTTCTTTACGTGAGCCTTTTAAACAACTTGAGTGAATAGGAGGATTCAGGAATTACGGCTCATAGAAGAGACATATTTAACCTTATGCATCAGACATTGTTAGACACTATGCTGTATTTGTATAACTTCAGTGTCTGGAAGCTCTAGATAGCAAGATAATATTTAGGAAATTTTCTTTTCCACCATGTTAGTTAATTCTGAAATACTCCAAATGGTTAATGTAGTTTATAAACTCAGAAAAGCTTTTTATCTAATGAGAGCACTGTTTTAAAAAACCACTAATGATTTTCTAGTTGAAACATTTGAAACAATTTTGAAGTACAGGGGACTTTTCTTTAAAACAGTGCTCATTATGCTGGGAAGACAAGCTCTTGCGCATCTGTCATCCTTGTTGATGTATTCACACTGTTTTTATTCTTTGAAATATATTTAAATAAAAAAATAGTTCATGTTTTTTGTCATTCTTTCAGACCGCAGTGTTTTGTTTTGAATGTGGTGAAATTGGTTTTGTTACTCTTGGGACTGCTTATCTCTAGGGCCTGGATGCTTCCTTTAAATAGGGATTTGGGGGTAGTAAATCACTAGAATTGTTATTGAACAGTCAGAACTTTTGTTTAACAGTCAAAAAATTTTGTTTAACAGTCAAAAATTTTGTTTAACAGTCAAGAAGTCACTTAACGTAGGTCTGTCATAGGTCTGTCTTTGTCACTGTACGTAGAATTTCATAGTAGTACAACATCCGTTTTCTTAGCAAAGAGTTAGATCTAGGATATATCTGTTTGGAAAATTGCATCAGAATTGATTTTCAATTAATCAAAGTTACTAAATGGTGCTCTGAGTTACCAGTGGTATTTAAAATTAATTTTGGAAGTTGCACATGTACTTTATGTGTGTTTTCTTTTTCTTGTATGATAGAATGGTATATATTAAGTTGTAGTTATTGCTTGTGATCCTTTTAGAAGGCAATGGGGCTACTCAGGAGACTGAGGTGGGAGGATCGCTTGAGGCCAGGAATTCAAGACCAGCATGAGCAACATAACGAGACCCCCATCTCTAAGACATTTTTCAAAAAAATTAGTCAGGCATGGCTCATGCCTGTAGTCCCAGCTACTCGGGTGGCTGAGGTGGGAGGATTGCCCGGGAATTCAAGGCTGCAGTGAGCTATGATCTTGCCACTGCACTCCAGCCTAAAGGACAGAATGAGACTTTGTTTCTAAAAAATAAAATAAAATAAAATAATAAAAATAAAAGAAAAGGGAGGCAATGATGTTCTGCATCAATGATAACAGCATGGGCATTGCCAAGATCATGGATGACCTTACTGCTTACCTCTCCCCAGATTTTACATAATTTCATCTTCCTGTCCATTGTACAATGACAATACTCTCCTTGAAGTGTCCTCTCCTCTGGATTTGTCATATAATCTTAGTTTTATTGCTACATTTGGCCATTTTTTTCAGTAAAAAGTGAAAAAAACAAAGAAAAAATTCTTTGTTCACTTTGCTCTGTACTTAACTAATTTTCCAGATTTCTGTCCTTAAATCTCTTTCATTTTCACTGGATATACTATTCCCAGGCTTCTGTAATGATCTATTTGCTAATGACTCCCAAATCTTTGTCTCCATCCCGTAACTCTCTCCTGAGCTCTAAACTATTATATGCAACTGCTCACTGGACATACGAATTTGTGATTCAACCGATCCTTTAAAACTCATATCTGTTTCCCTTAGTATATTCTCTTGTTTGTTAATCTTGCTCAGTTACCCAAGCCAGAAATTTAGGTATCATTCTTGAATACTTTGTTTCTATTCCTTTCCACACCCCATCAGTCAATGAATGCACAGTCTTATTGCTTCTTACTTTTTTATTTTTTTCTCACCTTATTGCTTTTACTTTCAGCATTTTTTTGAATCATGAAGCTGTATAAACAGACAAGGTGATCTGTGTTGTGTTAGGGCTATCTGCACGATGTTGCTGTGGGAGTTTCTATATGGAAGAGGGGCATTAACAAAGCTTTGAGATGCTAAAGGAGGCTTTCCAGGAAAGAGCATCTGCAGATAATTCTGAAGAATGTATTGATAGTATCCTGGTCATAGGGCCATGAGGCATTATCAGGGGCAGGAGAGAGGGAGGCTATTCCCAGGAAAGGCTCCAGCATGTGCCAGACATTATGCAGACAACATTAAGATTTCAAAAAATGGCTCAACGAACAAAGCGTTTTTGGTTTTGAGAGCAAGAGAGAGAGAGAGATTAAGAGAGAGAGAGAGAGAGAGAGAGAGAGAAACCAAGGGATCATGATAGTTATAGTCAAATAGAGAAAGGATTATCTTTTGAAAATGTGTTAGTTCTGTGATACAAGAGGAAGCTAAGACGTATCATGGAAACATCTCCCCCTCCACCTTAATATCAACAAGAATCTGTGGAATCTAATGTTAATGAGACATAGTTCCCCATTCTGTCAGGTGCTCAAAGAGAAATCAGAATATACTTATCAAGTATATTATAAATGGAATTGAATTATTGTAAAGAGTAGATTAGAGAGGACAACCAAAGTCCAATCCTAAACATGATACATTAAGTTTATCCCTTAGTATAATACCAAAGAACCCCAAAAGCTTTACAGTGTCTAAACTCTATTTTACATCTTCCTCAGCTGGTATCATACATTCAGTTTATGTATTTCTATACTAAGATCATGAACTTACACCTTATTGAGAAATTGCAAGAAAAAAATGTGTTAAGTTTTTATCCCTTAAAGAGTATCTTACAACTTACAGATCTGAGCAGGGAGGTATATAATCAGGAGTACAGTTTATATTTGTTTGTTCAAAGCTCTGGTCTCCTGAAAATTGCTATGTAAAGGCTTGTTTTAACAACTGTTATTATTAGGAGTTTGTATAAAAGTCTGCCAACTTGGTCCCAATATTTACTATAAATTAAAATGTTTTGAAAAGAACTGCTTCTCAACTGTGATCATTGTTTTTGAAATCTATAATATATTAATTTTTAATTTTTGCAGTTGAAATAGTTTTTAATGCCAGCTGTCTTTTGGTTATCAGTTTCATTGGAAGACCAGAAGTCCTTGAACAAAGAATATTTATTTCAGATTAATAAGTAAATAGAGTGAAATATTTTTTTTTCCTTTGGAATTGAGGAAGGTCAATTATTAATAATACAAACTGTGCACTAGATTGTATCTTAGGGTTCCTAAGTCATTCTCACCAATGATAATAACTCTGAACCCAAGAGTATCTGAGACAGTTCTCAATTAGTTTAGAAAGTTTATTTTGCCAAGGTTAAGGATGCACCCATGACACAGCCTCAGGAGGTCCTGAGGACATGTACCCAAGGTAGTTGGTTTACAGCTTGCTTTTATACATTTTAGGGAGACATAATACATCAGTCAATACATGTAAGACTTACATTGGTTCGATCTGGAAGGGTGGGACAACTCAAAATGGAGGGACGGGTGCTTCTAGGTCATAGGTAGATTTGAAAATTTTCTGATTGTCAATTGGTTGAAAGATTATTCAAAGTAGAAAAGAATGTCTGGGTTACAGTAAGGGGTTGTGAAGACTAAGGTTTTATCCTGCAGAGGAAGCCTCCAAGTAGCAGACTTCAGAGAGAACAGATTACGGATGTTTCATATCAGACTTAAAGTCTGTGTTGATGTTAATGCGGGAGGGGTATAATGAGGCATCTTGACCCCCTCTTCCATCTTGGCTTGAACTAGTTTTTCAAGCTAACTCTGGAATGCCCTTGGTCGAGAGGATTGGTCCATTCAGATGGCTGGTGGGGGCATGTAGAATTTTATTTTGGGTTTACATAACCCATTATGGAAATGATTCCTTGTCCCTAAGGTAATTATAGATTTTGGATGCCATGCTTATATTAAGTAAGATAGCAAAATGCTACTTTTAGAGTTTGAGTTTATCTTATGCTTTCAAAATTCAATTGAGTAGAACTCAGTTATTAAGGAAAAAATACTCAGGACCCGAATAATATTGCCATGAATGAAGCAGTTGATTAGTGATTGGTTGACTTTATGTTTTTCGGTTCACAGAAATAATGATGAGGAATCTTGACACAGGCAATGCAAGTGTTTTCATGAATATAAAATTAGCAACTATATTTAGCTATAATTAAAATCTAGTATGGTATTAAAACCTGTTTGTCTTTGACTAGAACTTATTCCAAATTAATGAGATCTCAAACAGGGCATAGAGTGTATGTCCCTTTTTGAAAAGATGATGATATTTTCTTAATTACTGTCTGTGTTTCGACTGGCCAATTTTGACCCAGTTAAAAAGCTGCAAAAGCGGGGTCTGAACTTCTTTTTTTATTATGGCTAATTTTCCTTTAATTTAGACTACTTGTACAAATACCCAGAATTATGAGCCAGAAAAATTAACAGGTGTGGGTTTAATATGTAGTATGGGTCTACAGAAATTACGCTCATTGTATAAAGCCTAATTTTTTGTCTTTGTTGCCCTAGTCATATTTAGATCTTATTTCAAGCCATTTCTTTTTCATTTTCTGCTGATCTGATTTCATTCTCACCTTAATATCTTTTTCCGTGTGTGTTTGCAATCTTTTGTTTTCCTAACTCTAATCCCAAGAGGCAAAAGTAATACATTTTGAGGAATTTTTGAGAAGTTTTGTGCTTGCCTTCCCCTTGTTCAGATAAGTTGTGCTGCAAATGGCTCCATTCCTGCTGTTTTGTACTAGTGACAGGAAAGTTCGTCTAGAGATAAAATGTCACAAATATGCCCACCTCCTCTACTCTTTTGGGGAAATTACAAAATAGTGACACAATCTCCCCAACCCAAAGAGGAGATTTTCTTTTCCCAGTAGGGTAGTTGTTTTATTTTGAATATATAGTCTCTCCTAGAATTGAGGGAATAAATATTGGTATGGTTTTTTAATATTGATATCCCTGGGTATATTATATTTATGACTGTAAAATGTGTTATTGGATGTGCTTCTCAAATAGATTTTACATAATCAGAGAAATTTTGACCGTGAGCCTAATTTAATACTTTTTTGTTCCTTCTGAGTTGGCATAAACTTTTTGCTTTTCCATGGAGTCTATCAGAATCCCAAATCCTCTTTTTCAGTCTTCCTTTCATCATGATCTTCAGGATATTTTTCCTGGAGTTATTATTATTATATTATAGTATCTATATAGCTACTATTTTATAGTAGTATCTACTATTTTATAGTAGATTGTCGTGGAAAACGTATTGGTGCATTAGAGAAAAGTTCAAGGCTAAACTTAAAGGTTCTGGGTAGTCAACGGCTCATGTCTCTATCAGAAGATGATGGAGACTAGAAAGTAACATACATGAATGGTTATTTTAAAACTAGAGAAAGAGTCATGGAAGTTGGTAAGGGCCACTTTAAAGGTGAAAGTTTAGATTTTGGTTTATCAGAGAGGAATGGAAACTCATGTATTTTAAGGAGACTATAATAAGTTAAGGTTTAAAATATTGCATTTCAGTAAAACAAGAAGAAAAGAGTTTAACTTTTCCAGTAAGAGAGTAGGTTGTATTGGATAGTTATGATGTTCAGATTTTTGTTTATTTTGTAAATAATTTTGTTTTGTTAAAAATTTGTGTTAATTGGGCTGGGTGCGGTAGTTCATGCCTGTAATCCCAGCACTTTGGGAGGCTGTGGCAGGCGGATCACCTGAGGTCAGGAGTTCAAGACCAGCCTGGCCAACATGGTGAAACCCCATCTCTACTAAAATACAAAATTGCCTGGTGTGGTGGCAGGCACCTGTAATCCCAGCTACTCGGGATGCTGAGGCAGCAGAATCGCATGAACCCAGGAGGTGGAGGTTACAATAAGCCCAGACCACGCCATTGCACTCCAGCCTGGGCAACAAGAATGAAACACCATCTGAAAAAAAAAAATTGTGTTAATTTTGCTGAGGTGGTCCTGAGACTGGATCAAAAATTGCACCACTATATTCTTGTAGAAACATACACACATGTTTTTTTAAAATTGTTTTACCTGCGCAATTGAGTTCATGATGTTTGTGTCATGTCACATTTGTAATGCAGTTAATTATTTTCATAATCTTCCTGAAAAAGGCAAAACCAATGGGAAATTTTTCTTCTTAATATTGAGTCATGTATGACTAATTTATATTTACCTTTGCAAAGCAGGGAAATACGTGAATAAGAGGCATGGATCCACAATTGCTAAAGCAAATCAATACATGTGAAGGAAAAGTAAAACCCTATGTAGGCCTATGTAGAAACCTTATACACAGAACTAAATGCTTGTTAAGTAAAAATTCTTTTTTTTTTTTTTTTTGTTTGAGACAGAGTCTTGTTCTGTCGCCCAGGCTGGAGTGCAGTGGCCGTATCTCAGCTCACTGCAAGCTCTTCCTCCCGGGTTTACGCTTTTCTCCTGCCTCAGCCTCCCGAGTAGCTGGGACTACAGGCGCCCGCCACCTCGCACGTCTAGTTTTTTGTATTTTTAAGTAGAGACGGGGTTTCACCGGGTTAGCCAGGATGGTCTTGATCTCCTGACCTTGTGATCCGCCCTCTCGGCCTCCCAAAGTGCTGGGATTACAGGCTTGAGCCACCGCGCCCTGCCAAAAACTTCTTAATCCTTACCCTCTTATGCCATTTTAAATTAACTCTAAAATTAATATTGGAAAAGTCTCCCTGATTTGTTCAAATGGCTGATGTTTACATGTTATTTTGGATCCAGACATGCAGAATATAAGAGCTTCATACATAGGTTCAATACTTTTCTAAACTGAATTAGCGTTTTTGAATAAAATACCAGGGTATTCAAAATGAATGCTTTTTATCTGACTCATTAAGTAGTAAAATAAATACTTTATTACACATGTAATATTATTTAGTTTTACAAACTGTTAATATCATAATAATCTCAAGAAGTTCTAAAAATGGAGACAATTATGACAATCATAAAATATAAAGTATATGGAATTATATATTTGGCTATATATTAGTCATACATTTTTAGGGCCTAATTTATATGCTTTTCCCTGGCAGTGTTTTAGTTACATTTTCCCAGTGTTTTTCTAAAAAATAAACTGTATCATTTTGTAATTCTTAGTTTGTCAGAGAAACCAATTTTATCTCAACTTCATTAAAGAGTAATAATAAATTCGAATATAGTTGATATAAGACTTGCCAGTACCGCTGGGCGCGGCGGCTCAAGCCTGTAATCCCAGCACTTAGGGAGGCCGAGACGGGCGGATCACGAGGTCAGGAGATCAAGACCATCGTGGCTAACACGGTGAAACCCCGTCTCTACTAAAAAATACAAAAAACTAGCCGGGCGAGGTGGCGGCGCCTGTAGTCCCAGCTACTGGGGAGGCTGAGGCAGGAGAATGGCGTGAACCTGGGAGGCGGAGCTTGCAGTGAGCTGAGATCCGGCCACTGCACTCCAGCCTGGGCGACAGAGCGAGACTCCCTCTCAAAAAAAAAAAAAAAAAAAAAAAAAAAAAGACTTGCCAGTACCAAAACGGGGTGGTTTATGTCAAGCAGTAACAAAATGGAGCCAGGAGGCCATGAAGTAAGGGAGCTCACACATGTATGCCTACGATGGAACTTATCCCAAGAAATTCCTCAGAACCATAGTATTCCAGATAAGCTGCTTGCACAAGGAAATTTGCATAACAAGAGCTGCTTTCATCAATGAGCTAATGTGGAACAAGCTCCTGGAACCAGTGGTCTTTGTTTCAAAACAGTTCATGTGGACGTTTTTTCTTTCAAATCTTCCCCTTGCTTCAGCCTCTTTGCATGCACCTATGGTCGGCCATAGCAAGCATAACCCAAATTGCAGTTTCTTGCTATTCTCAAGAAACTGTTTGTTGTGGAGAGTTGGTCCCTCTATTGTTTATTTTAGGCTGAGATTAGCATAGAGTTTTGTAAAGTCCTGGAGTTTTATCCATGCCAGGGATTAAATTGGATTCTATTCCCAAGTAATTTTTGTTCTTGAGGACACTCTAAGAAATTATTTGTGTCTGCCTTAATTATTAAAAATAATTTTGTTTATTCAGTTCAATAGAATTGTACCTTTAAAAATAGTTATAGTCCTTAGATACTGTTTTGTTATAAAGTATGCTGTTTTGAAGATGTCTTTAAACTTACTGGCTTCAAAGATAACTTCTGCATTATTTCTTGGGCTTCCCTCTTAGTTCAATTTAGAAGGAACAGAGAAACACATTTAGGCAAATAATGGAAATAGGATTCACATCATAAATTGATACTTTTCAAAATTAACAAGGTAGCAAATATACGGGTGATGTTAGTTTTTTGATTAATAACAAGAGACAGAATCTGAAGTGTTAGAGGAAACGTGTAAGAATCTGAAAAAATGAAAGGAGCTGGAGAAGACACCCTTAAAGGTGATGATCAAGAAATCTGTGTTGTATAACAGGGCTGTTGGGGCTCAAGGAGAACAAATTTTAAAAGGGGCAGGAGGCATGGAGAAAGGTGTGTTGGTGATGCGAGTATTATGTGCTCCTCAAAGCGTGGTTCTGACTCTGGCAAAAAGTGGGAGGTCAGAGCAGAGTTGGCTGCTTGTAATTGGAGTGGGGGAGAAAGCAACTCTTTAAAAAAATTTATGTCAAAATGGTATTCAGTGGTCCATCACATTGAATCAACACACCTTTATTGAAAACATATTATTTAGCACACACTCTAGGGGTTCATTTCTCTTATTCTCTGAACTTGAAATCCTTTTCTTGTTGATCTTTCATACGGGTCACTAAACAGATTCTATTTTACCTAATTAAATAAATGGTAACAAGACCTAGGTCTACTCCTTCGATTTTACTGTGTACTTACTTAACAGTTCACTTTGTCAGACTTCTACCCCCTCTACAAGATTAAGAAAATTAGTGGTTACAGTGTCATGCAGTTCTATTCGGCTTGAAAAGTTATTGAGGCATGTTTTTTCCACCTTTTTAAACTTGATTTATTTATTAGAAGCATTCCCTTAAGTGTATGATGAGTCAACGTTGCTTTTGCCTGACTCCAGTAAAGTCAAAGCATTATTTAATTTAAAATGTGTGCATGTTAATTTCCTTTCTTAGCATTTAATTGGAGACTTTTTTCCACAGTTAGCTCACCAACATGTTACTAGGTTCCTCTGTGTGGCTGTCTGCTATTTGAACAGACAAGCAACTAATTAGAATAACAGAACAACATGATTGCCATTCCTCCATTCTTACAGGTTATTTTTAAAAAGAGATTTTGCTTAAAAAAAGAATATACATATTATATTAAGGAAATATAAGATCCATACTCTCCTTGAGACATTTTTTTCACTTCACCATGCCAACATTCCTTTATTCCCTATCATAATACCCATCAAGAAATGGGAGTTTTTCCTAAGTAAGGGGAACCTCTCACACATAAAATTCAAACTGGGAAAGCAAATGTATCAGGGGTGGCTTTTAATTTGACAAAAGATCTCCTACATTACAGAAGAATTTTCTGAAGATTACTTTATGTAGACAACTCCCTCAGTGTACCGAAAATCAAAGAATGTTCTACATTTTAAACACCTTTTAAAATGGGCACACCTGTTCCTAATATTCTTATGTAAATGGACCTATTTACATGTGAGACCAAATGTGGTGGGTAAATGAAAACCAGTGTGTGAGTTACTCAAGTTTTGTTAGTGATGTTAGAGAAATAGTCAAAATAGCTCAGTCTGCTCTTGCTATACTATTTTGTCCAGCCAATCTCTCATCCTCCCTTCATCCTAATTCCAAAACAGAGGGTAGAAGTAAAAGCAAAATCTTATTCCAAAAAACACACACTGGAAAGAAAGAAAACTCTATTGGATAATACTCAGTTTGGGATTTGTTTTCTCCTGTCTAGTTCTTAGAACCCTTGGAATTGAGATAATTCACTATTTGTCACTCAAGTAGGTTTTGAGTGAACTGATATATTTTATAGGATCCTTAAAGCCCATAGGATTTATATTGGTCATTTCTATCAATTGTGAATCTGCTCATACTTGTTCTTCATGCAACTATGGAATAATTGTTCATGTATTTTCATGTGTTAACCTAAAAAGAAACTTAGGCTCTCCAGAACAGAGGAGTTTATTTGAAAATAGCAGAGGATTGCAACCCAGAAAATGTGTACTGTGCCAAATCACAGGCACATCAAAAAGGTTGGGACCAGAGGGAGACTTTTAAAGACAAAGAGAAGAAGTCATAAACTATTTGTTAAACCAGAAAGATCATTGGTTACAAGGGCTTGCTCTAAGAGTTGACGACAAATCATTGTTAAAGACATCGTTACTAGACAGGTGTCCTTGTGCAAGCTACTAATCTGGAGCTTTGCAGTCTAGGGGAATTTGCTTGCTATACGTCCTGTTACAGGCAAATGTGCAGTAAATGCAGGAATGTCTACTATAAGGCCTTTACAGGCATTTGTGAGTGAGGGCTCCCCCTTCATGGCCTTCCAACTCCATGTGCTAGGGTTTGACATAGTTTATTCCATTTTGGTATCTAAAACTTTCACACATGGATAGTCCAGAATGGAAGCTCCTGCAAAATAATACTTACATATATATATATATATATATTTTTTTTTTTTTTCATGGTATCTAATACCTATGCCACATAGTGAATGCCTGAATAAAGGACCACATATATTACAGTTGTTAGATTTTCTTAGGGACCCTATTGTTTAAATGACTTGTAATAAGCACTTACTATGTGATGATAAACACTATGCTATTTATGTCACCTAAACTTCTCACTTAACATTAACACAACTTTACACAGTTTGGAATATTACTGAAATAATCACTTTATAGCTAAGAGAGAAGAGTACATATGGGTTAAACTCTTGCCCAAGGTCAGACGGTGAGTTGACTTGAGTCTTCCCATGTTGTCACTGATGCATCTTCTCCTTCGCTAGCTCTCATTCCCATTTATCCCTTCAGTAATATAAAGAAACTACAGCCTTTCATTCCCAATAGAGTGAATATATACCACTCATTCATTATCTTTCAATTATAGTGCAAGGGCGAGCAGTTTACACTAATATCCATTTCTCATTTGGTTGGGAAATTTACTGACAGAGCAGAAAAGCACAGTGGGGAGAGACCTCAGGGGAAACATTTACAACTTTGAGAGAAACCCTATTTTTGTTTTAATGTTAAAATTTAACTTTTTTTTTTTTTTTTTTTTGAGACGGAGTCTTGCTCTGTCACCCGGGCTGGAGTGCAGTGGCCAGATCTCAGCTCACTGCAAGCTCCGCCTCCCGGGTTCACGCCATTCTCCTGCCTCAGCCTCCAGAGTAGCTGGGACTACAGGCGCCCGCCACCTCGCCCGGCTAGTTTTTTGTATTTTTAGTAGAGACGGGGTTTCACCGGGTTAGCCAGGATGGTCTTGATCTCCTGACCTTGTGATCCGCCCGTCTCGGCCTCCCAAAGTGCTGGGATTACAGGCTTGAGCCACCGCGCCCGGCCTAAAATTTAACTTTTAATCCCTTTGTAGTATGGGAAATGATAAATCTTCTACCTCATTTCACAAGAGGGCAGCACTTTCTTTTAAAATTTTAAGTATGACCCAAAAAATACAATCAAATTAACGTTTTCCATCATGAAGTTAAGCTTGAATGATTTACTGGAAGATGGGAGCCTCTCTGTCCTGGGGGAAATTTATGAGTTAAGATGAGTACAGATCTGCAGGGTAACTTGGGATCCTTAGAAAATAGAACGATGGATTAAAATCAAGCCCTAGAATTTTTGACTTGCAATTTGAATTGGAGACTATTATGGTAACTTTGTAAATGTATAAAAGTCTGTCAAGATCATGTCTTTCTCTTCTATTATGGCAAAACATGGAGAGTGAATCATTTTAATATATTCAAATTGTTTTACTCTTGTCAAAAAGTATTTATTGAGCAATGGTTTTATATTTAGGACTCTATAGGTCATTTGAGGGACAAATAAATTTAACTTTTTTCTTAATTATTTAACTCCCAAAGAACTTAACTCCCTTGGGGTGTCAAGGAAGGGAAAGTACATTGCCAAAACAACCTGTAAACAAGCCAAAGCAACATGTAAATAAGGTACAGGGTAACAGTACAGCATAATGGAGATGGCCGATTTGGATAGGAAATCGTTGAATTAGGATTATAATACAGGGCTTTGAGTAGAAGGTAGAAATTGAATTGGACTTCAATGGATGGATAAAATTTGAATAGATGAAAAAAAAACACGAGGAGGATATTATTTAAGAAAATAGAATCCTGTCAACAGAGAAAAAGTACAAAGTGCATCAGGGCATGCTAGGAAAGCCTGTTGTTTAGAACGTTGTAGGAATGATGCCTGGTATGTAGGATAAGGCTGTATTGTGGCACCTTGAAAGTTAGGAATTAGGTCTGCATTCATCAGTACCATTGCCGCTAGTTGTATGTGACTATTTAAATTTAAATGAATTAAAATTAAAATCAGAAGTTATTTCCCCAGTCACATCATTAACCACATTTCAGATATTTAATAGCCATCCTACTATTGAACAACACAAAGATGAAATATTTTCATTATCACAGAAAGTTCTGTTGGACAGCACTGGATCACAGTTTAGTTATTTTGGGGTTGGAATATGGAGAATCATTAAAGAAACAGGGAATGATATGATAATATAAAGAATGTTTGAATTTTACTTCATTTTATTTTAAACAGGGAATGATATGATAATATAAAGAATGTTTGAATTTTATTTTATTTTATTTATTTATCTTTTTGATATGGAGTCTCGCTCTGTCACCCAGGCTGGAGTGCAGTGGCACAACCTCAGCTCACTGCAAACTCTGCCTCCCAGGTTCACGCCATTCTCCTGCCTCAGCCTCCCGAGTAGCTGGGATTATAGGCGCCCGCCACCACGCCTGGCTAAATTTTCTGTATTTTACTAGAGACGGAGTTTCACCGTGTTAGCCAGAATGGTCTTGGTCTCCTGACCTCGTGATCTGCCCACCTCGGCCTCCCAAAGTGCTGGGATAACAGGTCTGAGCCACCGCACCCAGCCGAATGTTTGAATTTTAAATCTATAAGGCGGGAACTTAAAGGGAACTTCTTTTTTTTTTTTTTTTTTTTAACCTTTTTTTTAATGTTAAGTGTTTTCTATGGAGCAAAAACAGAACTTGCCAGGTATAAGCATTTTGTATAAGTGTTCTAAAAACTGTCATATTTAATTTTGATTTTAAATTAGCTACTAGTATACTAACATTAATGAGGAAATAGAAGGTGAGCTAAAAAAGTAACTTTTTCATTAGTTTTCGAGCTCAGTTAGGTTTGTCGTGCAGCATACAGAACTTGAGAATGTAGAGAGACTGGAGTCAGGAATGATGGCGTGTAGAAATCCTATGAGGAGATGTATTAGCTCATTTTCATGCTGCTGATAAAGACAGACATACCCAAAACTGGGTAACTTATTTTTTTAAAAAAAGGTTTAATGGACTCACAGTTCCACATGGCTGTGGAGGCCTCACAATCATGGCTGGAGGCAAAGGAGAAACAAAGGCACATCTTACATGGTGGCAGGCAAGAGAGCTTGTACAGAAGAACTCCCCTTTATGAAACCATCAGATCTCATCAGACTTATTCACTATCACGAGAATAGCATGGGAAGGACCCACCCTCATGATTTAATTACCTCCCACCAAGTCGCTCCCACAGCATGTGGGAATTATGGGAGCTACAATTCAAGTTGAAATTTGAGTGGGGACACAGTCAAACCATATCAGGAGGTGAAAGAGAAGTGAAGCAAGAAATATGAAAAAATATTAAGATATTTTGATATTTAAGTAGTGTGTATATGTGGGTATATTAATTGGTGATTCCAAGTTGTTTTAAAGTTTCAAAGTTGTTTGAGATGTTATGTATGAGAAAATTTAGTAATTCAATAATGATTTTTCATTGTCTACTATATGTTAGAGACTGTTGTAATTTCTGGGGCTACATCAATGAATAAAATAGAGCATTGCTATTTTAGGAATGGCTTCACTGATGTGATGAATATTTTATTATCAGTGTGGCTTTTAATAATTACTGGTTATAGGCCAGGCGCGGTGGCTCACGCCTGTAATCCCAGCACTTTAGGAGGCCAAGGTGGGTGGATTATGAGGTCAGGAGTTCGAGACCAGCCTGGCCAACATGGTGAAACCCCGTCTCTACTAAAATACAAAATTAGTTGGGTGTGGTGGCACAAGCCTGTAATCCCAGCTACTCAGGAGGCTGAGACAGGAGAATTGCTTGAACCCAGGAGGCGGAGGTTGCAGTGAGCCCAGATCACACCACTGCACTCCAGCCTGGGTGACAGAGCAAGACTCTGTCTCAAAAAATAATAATAATAATAATTACTGGTCATTGATAAATTTTCATGTAATCTGTTCATATTTTATTTTAAAATTTTGTTGTTAATAATGGTGTTAACTCTTAACAAGTTTTCATTGTGGTAAAAAATGAAGAAATATTTTAAAATATCATACACTCAGCTTCTCTCAAAATATTAGGTTTGTGCAAAAGTAATCATGGTTTTTGCTGTTAAACCAACATAAATAATATACTATAATAATATATTTTAGAGTTTTATCAATTGTTTTGAAATATATGAAAACTGGTGGAACCCTCACCTCTGAAAAAGTCAATGCAGGTATTCCTGGTATACATATAATAATAAGAAAATGTTAATTGTCCTGTAACTAAAACTATCTAGCTCTCAATAAATTTTTGTTGAAACAAATGCACAATTATGTAGTACTAGTCAATGTCTTTCTTGATAAGAGTGTTTGCTCAAGTGTTAGAGGAACATTCTACACAGAAAAATCAAGGTTCAGACAAGAGTTCCAGGGTCAAGCAGCTAGATAAGTGTCATAAAGGAAATCATGACACAGGTCTTTTGATTTCAAGAGTGTTATTCTTTCTTATTTATCCCATGAAATATATATTATAGGGCCAGGATGAAATAATACAGATAAGTCATCTAGTTTACATGTAACATCAATGAATATTTTCTCATACGATTAAAAAGTTTTCTTGATTGCTTTTCAGACTATCATAGTAGTAGAATGATCTGACTCAATTTTTAGTGAGGAAGTTTTGTTCCGATGACTTAAGTTCTTATCATCCTGAACTATATATAGTCTTTTCTATACCAATGTGTAGTGTTGTCAATTTGCGTGTTGCAAATATCTTCTTCCAGTTTTTGTCTTGCCTTTTTATTTTCTTTACAATATTTTATTTCAGTGGGTTTTTGGGGGACAAGTGGTGTTTGGCTACATGAATAAGTTCTTTAGTGGGGATTTCTGAGATTTTGGTGCACCCATCACCCAAGCAGTGTACGCTGTATCCAGTGTGTAGTCTTTTATCCCTCATCTCCCTCCCACCCTTTACCCTGAGTCCCCATGGTGTTGTACTTGTAAAGGCTCTATTACTTCCCAATTATTCCGTATTCTGATTTTAAAGTTAAAACAATCTCTAGATCAAATTCTAGATGGAAATTATACTTTTAATTTCTTGGTTTAGTAATTTCAAATGCAGAGCTTGAGATGACCAGACATTGCAAAGTCCCTCCTACTGTGGCTTAACTTATCCCTAAACAAGAACGTGGCTGATGTCAGTCTCAGATGGTGCTTCACCTGTCGAGGTTCATTTCCTTTAGTATTTTGTTACAGTAACCTTCATGGCACATAAAGTCTTCTGTCTCTGAACCTGACAAGCAGGGTCCAGGGAATAAGACTTAATCACTATCACAAGAACATCACGGGAAAAACCTGCCCTCATGATTAAATTATAATTTTCTTTTTCACTTCTGCAATTTAGATCCATGAAAGAAAATGCTATTCATATTGCAGCATCTCTTTAGACACTAGTAGACTCTGGTGCTTTCACTCTGCCACAGTCTAGGTGGGATCACTTAAACCTACTTGAAAAATAAAGCGATGCTTCCATTGCCTGGACAAATCAGGCCAGACATTCATTTTCAAGTGTTATCAATGGATTTTTATAAACATTCCAAAAAACTTTAGACCCTAGTATCACAGTATCAGATGACAATAGGGATACTCGTTTCCTTGGGAAGAGAATAGCTTGAGTTATATAATACTTGTTTAGACACAAAGTTGTCCTTTAAGTAAGCAGGAGTTACTAGTTATAAAGTAACTTATGAGAACAAAAAGGCTTTGTTCTATGTGTCCCTTGAGAAAAGCTTACCATTGACCAGCCCACTGCTGCAGAAGGCTTTTTTCTATTGAGTGCTGGTTTAGTAGAGTGTTAGACCATCTGGGACGTCAAAACTTCTGAAACTTTGAGAGGCAAAAATAATTGTCTCCAGCAGCATTAGCTTTCAAATGTAATGATTCCACCCTTTTTGGAATAGGTATTTACCCAGGAAGATAAATGTGTTTTACTTGGGTATTTTCTATCTATTGATTTAATTTTGTGTGAAAATAGTAACACAGGCTGTGGTGAAATTTTCACACAGTATAAAAGATTTAACATTGAATTGTTCCATTCTAGACACTCAGCTCTCCAGTCTCTCCCTCGGAGGTCGTCACTATTGCTATATTATAGATCTTCACAGAAATATTATCTATACCTCATAGATTGTACCTGGACATAACTACATAACTGTATCACTCCCCCCCTTTTAGGCATATACATAGGATATGTATTTGCATACATATTAGAGATTATTTGCTCTTAGAAATTGTCTACCTCTTGGCTGGGTGCGGTGGCTCACACCTGCAATCCCAGCACTTTGGGAGGCCGAGGCAGGCAGATCATGAGGTCAGGAGATCAAGATCATCCTGGATAACACAGTGAAACCCCGTCTCTACTAAAAAATAAAAAAAATTATCCGGGTGTGATGGTGGGCCCCTGTAGTCCCAGCTACTTGGGAGGCTGAGACAGGAGAATGCTGTGAACCCGGGAAGCGGAGCTTGTAGTGAGTGGAGATCACGCCACTGCACTCCAGCCTGGGTGACAGAGCGAGACTCCGTCTCAAAAAAAAAGAAAAAAGAAATTATCTCCCTCTTTTCCATAGTTGCACAGCATTTCATTATGTGAGTCTGCCATAACTTATTTACCCAGTTACCTTTCCATGGACATAAAGATTATTTTCAGCTCAATAAGTCAAGTAGGACTTATTGAGCATCCTTGTACATATGTCTATACACATGTTTGCAAATTCCTAGTAATAGAATTTCTGAGTTAAATGTTATATGCATTTTAATATTTGATGGGCATTGTTAAATTATCCCATACCCTCAAATTTGGCAGTTTCTAATAATCTCTAGGAAATGTAATGGCTTAACTAACATAAAGGAATTCTTCATTTTGTAGTCAGCCTACTGATTTCCATGTAAGCTGCATAATACATTGTGTTACCTGTCTATGTAGAACTCATTGCTCAGAGCAGACATCTGAAGGAAGAGAGATAATGGTACAGAAAGTAAATATGACTAGAGGGAAAAAAAAAAGGATGATCGTGGTGTATGACTTTTTGTGAGAAACCACAGTTGTAAGTGTGAATGGTTCATGTGGTTAAGTATTGACTGGTTATTGGTGATATTAGTGAAGATGGATCATGATTAGGGAGTTGAAGCAGGTTTAGAATGTGATTTTGCAGAGAATCCAGAATGGGTTCCTAAGTAAGAAGATGACAGGGACTTGGTTCAGAGTTGAAGCAGTAACTCCACAATGAATGGATTAGCTTCCAAGCATGAGAGAAATCCCACTGCTTAGTATTATACACAAAAATATAGCTGATTGCATGGAGTTAGTTTGAACTTCCTCTGTGTTTGCCCAATGTTCAGTTCCTTAAATATGTATTCAGATTATAGGAACAATGCCTTCCTGGGGAAAGTACCAGTTTTTCACCTGTGACTGAAAACAGCGCTTTCAATTTTGATTTGTTTTGACATTTTAGTTGCTGTTATTAAAATTTGTATTTTAATTTTGGCTTTAATTTTCTAAATCTGCATAACTGAAAAAAACTGGAGAAACCTTTATGAAACCTTTTGAAAACCTTTAAGAGCCTTCTTCCGAGAGCTCTGTGGATTCAGTTGCATATCCTACAGGCTTGTCAGTAGACATCTGGAATTTGAGACTTGGCCTCCTGAGATTGTTTCCCTCTTGTCTGATGCTGCATATTTTTTAGGAAGTATATGGTTTGGAAGCATTAACTTGTCTTGGCGTTATTTTTAGTCACCTAATAAAATGCTGTCTGAATTATTAAATATTTAGAAGGTTGCTGAAGGCTGACTCCAGCATCTGGTTGGCTAATTCAGAAGCAAATCAGCTGGTATTTCTCTTCCTGAACCCGTACCCCACCCACCCATTGCCCTGAAGAAGAAAAAGCTCTTTGTGCCTCTTTAAATGTCTGTTGGAATCTTCTGGTTATTTGTTATAGAAAATATACTAAGTATTGAATCTTTTCTTATGAATCCTAATTTTATTTCTCTATGACCACCTGTAAAATTATCAAAGTAGATGGCATTATATTGAAGAGACAAACATTAAAAATAATTCTTTGTGTACAAAGCACAGTGCCTGAACTTCCTGGGATAAAAGGAGAGTTTTCCCTTTCATCAGGGGACTCAGGCCTCCATCCTTAGACTGAACTTTTTGCCCCTTAGGGCTGTATATTACCTTAAATAGCTACCAGCTGACACACTTCGCTGCTGGCTGATGTTAACTCGAAAGCCGAAATGTATGGAGTGATCTCTCACTAATGGAACTTCAGTGGTAGCAGACAATGAGTTGAAAACGCAGATCACAATTAGGGTCTTGAAGCTATTTTATTTTTGAGTTATAAATCCCAAGTTAGAAGGGTTATGAAAAGGATAATTGTGTATATTTCTTTCACAAGAAATAAGCT
Organism: Rhinopithecus bieti; assembly: GCF_001698545.2. NCBI lineage: Eukaryota > Metazoa > Chordata > Mammalia > Primates > Cercopithecidae > Rhinopithecus > Rhinopithecus bieti. The sequence goes on from NW_016813984.1 coordinate 486,942, forward strand.
AGATCTTTTTTTAAGTCAGAATGGGCTTACAACAAATAAACTTTTCTCCCCATGCCAGAAGCTCCTCATTTTAGTAATGAATAAGCCATGATGTAGCAATTTATGTGTAATCACCTATTGACCTTCCATATGCTTCACTTTAGAGACTCCTAAGAAGCTTTTCTTTTATTTTCTTTTTGTTCTTTGTATCCGCCAATATAAAGAGAAACCTGTTAGAATTTACATAGAAAACATACTTGATCTTTACAGTTTTAAAAATTGTGTTTAGTGGGAAGGGTGCCTTAAGATCCACTATAGGAGTAAGATGTAAAGTTCTTATTTGCCTGAACTGTAAAGAATATTTTATTGCCTTAATAAAATTACTAAATAGGTCATCTTTTAACAAATTATATGAAATATAGTTTTAAGTACAAAAGTTTGTAAATTGTCCTACCCTTTGAAAGTTATTGGCAAAGCCATACACATAGCTCTCTTCATTTTGGCATTGGAATGTGGTTTTTATTGAGCAATTTAAATATAGATTTTATTGAGTTCATTGTTGAATTTTCCTGTGCTTCTCTGTGGTTCTGGAACCTTTTTGCTTTCTCATGAAACTCTATGTCTATGTTTGAAACATGGTTTATTTAGCTAGAGATTCCTGGGTTATTCAGTGTTGATCTGTTACAGGGATTGGTAGTGTCAAGCATATTCCACCTACTGAGGATTAGTGAATAATTTATTTGCACATTGGCTTAAATTGGGAAAATATCAACTACTTCAAATGCCATCATCTAATTTATTAAGTCTCTCTGGTGATGTATTGCTTTCACTGGGCATCTATTTTTTGTTTTAATAATTACAGGATTACAGGTGATAGTGTATCAAAGAGTTGATTGGTAAAAAAGGACTGTGGAAATGTAGGTATATTACCAAGATGATATTTTGTGTACTGACTTTAAACTAAGAAAGTACTGTTTTTTTTTTTTTTTGAGACAAGGTCTCACTCTGGTTGCCCCTGCTGGAGTGCAGTGGCGTGATCTTGGCTAACTGCAGCTTCAACCTCCTGGGCTCAGGTGACTCTCCCACCTCAGACTCCCAAGTAGCTAGGATTATCGTCACAGGCCACTACATCTGGGTAATGGAAAGTACACTTTATCTTATAGATATCAGCCACAAATTTGTGATGAAATGTGCTCGCTTTTATTAAAGCAACTCACATTTACAAGTCTTTTAATGTATCAGTTATCAAAGAATGCAATACTTTTGAGTAGTATATTAAATATTTAGCTATTTGAATTTCACAGAATGACTTTGGATCTTTACATGGATAATCTGTTTGCCTTTAACACTTAAAAAACAACATTTTTAGTTGCTTTCTTGTGTTTTCGTGACAGTATAGTTACCCTGTAATTAAAACTAGTTAAGAATTAAAAAAAAAAAAATTCTTTCGAATGATCCCATGTTCTTTTGATGATCCATTTTTGAATATGGATCCACTGAGTTTTGTATTCTTTCTTGTAAAGAGGCTGCCATCAGCTGGGTGTAGTGGCTTACATCTGTAATCCCAGCACTTTGGAAGGCCGAGCCGGGTGGATCACCTGGGGTCAGGAGTTCGAGACCAGCCTGATCAACATACAGAAACCCCGTCTCTACTAAAAATACAAAATTAGCCTGGCGTGGTGGTGCATGCCTGTAATCCCAGCTACTCGGGTGGCTGAGGCAGGAGAATTGCTTGAACCCAGGAGGTGGAGGTTGCGGTGAGCTGAGGTTGCACCATTGCACTCCAGCCTGGGCAACAAGAGTGAAACTCCATCTCAAAGAAAAGAGGCTGCCATCGTAGCTAGATTTGTCAATATCTTAGTTTTTGTTGCTGCATAACTGTATATAAGGGAGTTTTCGTTAAGTGTCTTCGTTTCTACCTTAGCAGAGGATGTCAGTTCCAAGAAGGTAGCTGATACAGAGGCAACAACTTCTGGATATTCTACTCTCGAATTCCATGGGAGAACATACTCTTGTTCCTTTCTCCTGTCCAGGACCCAGGTGCTTGCCAGGCTGATAAAAGTTCCCTTGCTCTTATCTTTGGGGAAGAAGGCCTAATACAAAGGATACTCTTTCTTTTCCCTCATCTTTATGCCTTGGGTTTAGCCTTGGGTGTGGATGCAAGATATCTGGGGCTCTAATAATAACATATCATTCTTGTCTTATTATAAGAGCCCTTTAAACAGAAAAGTGTCTACTTTAGAGAAAGACTATGGTATTCCCTGTTGTTCCACAGAGTTTTTGTTTAATTTACCCTTCTGATCTGTGCATGGGGGAATGGAATGGTGTGTTTGCACATGTCTCTGATCCCAGCCATCCAGCACCCTGGGTGGTAGCTGGAAGTTTGCCCAGCTGAGAAAGATTGTTCTTTTTCTCTCCCTCTTTTATTTATTTATTTATTTATTTATTTTTGTGTGTGTGTGGTGGTGGTGATGGTGATGGTGCTTCTGGTTTCTTTTGTCTTGTATTTATGTAAAAAGTTTATTTGCTGCTCTTGAAAGATCTCAGCATGTGGCCCTAGAGTCTTTACACACCAGGTTCCCTGTGGCCACTTTCCCTGTAAGTTTCTTCACCACAGTTCTGATGGCTGGTCTTCATGCAGATGTCAGTGCTGTTTTGATCCAAACTGTAGATTATTTTTACTTGTGAATTTCTGAATAACCATTATATTAACACATTTGTTTTTGAAATCAAATGTGTGTTGAGGTGAAACATGTTCTGCTAGAAAGCTCATAAAGCCATTTTCCCCTGGGGACATGCAGGTTTTATGAAAAAAATAATGAAAATATTTTAAAAGCTTGTTAAAATTTGTATAGATGGGCATATGTAAAACACATGCTATTTAAATACTGATGAAAATAAATTAGGAATGAAATGGAAAGAAAAATGATTTGCAAATCCAAAAAATAATAACAACATTGTATATTGTTCCCTGATTGGTTTCCAGTTTTTCTGGTGTTAAATGGAATCTCTTACTGCCCATGATTAAATGAGTGCTAACAGTATTGATATTTAAGCAACTCAGTAGCCCTTTAGGAGATGCATATTCTGATTTCAGCGTTTTCCCCCATTTTGGTCTATGCCCTGATGCAAAAAAGTAAACTTACTTGTATTAAAATTTACATTATTCTATTTGTGATAGTGTCACCATTATAAGCACTGCATCTTTATGATGAAATTCTGCATACAATTAGAGAAACATGTTTCAAATGGACATTTCTTTTATACTTTATTGGTATACTGTACAGCTGTATAATTAATGCAAAAGCAAAATCACATTTGCCTTGGAATGATATCCATAATATCACTACAAAGAATTTATAATTTGGATTGGAGTTTTTTTCTTTAAAGTGATGACACTTAAAACTTTGTGGAAGATGGTATTTCTCTGAGTGTCAGTAGTAATTTAACATCAAAATGGAAGACAAATTCAATGTAGTTATTACTCATATTTTGAGTACAGTAGTTTCTCTCATTAAGTTTTATGTCAGAAACAAGTAAATTCCCTGTAAGAAAACAGTCTGAATGACTTTCAGCGGCATCAAAGAGATCAAAACACTTTAAAAGTATTTTCTTCATCAGTTTCCTGCTAATACCTTTTTGAAAAGTAAAATTAATCAACGCGTATTTCCTTTTGTGGTTTATGTTGTTTTGTACATTCACCCCCTTTTCTTTTCATGGGTTGGCTCCCAACTGGAACATGGAACCTGTGATCCATTCAAGATTGAGACAATGTAAGAGATAGAGAACTGACTTTTGGGGCAGGCAGGCCTCCAGGAAGTGGGAGTGAGCTTTCACTTCAAACTGTGTGAGGGGTGGTGGAAAGGGAGGATGCTGATTAAAATAATAAACAACTGCTGGGAAGAGAAGTTGATTACCACACTGCTGTCAGATCAGCCAGGGGAGCTGCCAGAGCCCACTGAGGCTACTCTCCCCTGCCACAAAGCCGGCAGAAGGGACTAGGAGATTTGCTGTGAGAGCTTTTCTCTGGACAGACAGAACACCTTTTAAAACAACTTTAGTTCTGTCGCATTGACAGCATGCCTTAGGCCAGGCTGACCTAGGGAAATGGACTGAAACTAGCTTGGTGGTTACCATAGCAACCCAGGCTGCTGGTGTCTGGGAGAGTGAGAACCGGTGGCCTCTTGTCCTGTGTTTTGGTGTTTCTTCAGCTAAGAGTACACTCCTCCTTCGAACTCTACACAAGTCATGCTCTTTGAAAACTGGCTCTTTACCCAGAATTTTTTTTTTTTTTTTTTTTTTTCCATTCTGAAATCAGTCTGAATGGAGGAAGTTGGTAATACTTGGCTTTTTTTTTTCTCTCATGAAAGTTTCCAGGATATAGCTTCTTTTTTTGCTGTGTGTAATTGAGACCAAACTCTAAGCTTGGGGCCCAGGAGAGAACAGTTGTGGCCTGCAGGTCATTAGTGAGGTGAGCAGAAGGGAATCCTGGGCTTCCCAGAGAAAGAGGACACCATGCCAGCCTCGTGGAACACAGCTACCAGGAAATACAGAAGCAGGTCTATTCCTTGCGAACTCCGAAGTCCATGAAAAAACGGACCCACAGTGGGGTGGCTAAAATGTCCCAGCGCAAGCTGTTGCCGCTGCTGATGGACCATAGCTCAAGGGCAAGGCTTGTAAAGGATTTTACAAAGGATTTTAAAGTATAGCCAGAAAAGATACGGTGTTTAGAAGTTAAACGCTGTTGTCTGAAGGAAGTTTGCCAGAAAGATGTAGGCTTCAAGGGCTACTGGACAATGATTGGTCTGAACTTCAACTTGCGGGAACTGCTGACAAAATTTGAAAAGGTATGCAGAAAGCAAACTTCATGAATGTACTTTTTTCCTTTCTTTCTTGCCTTTTTTTTTTTTTCACTATACATTTAGATATCAGCTATTCTATTGACTCTTTGGTGGTTTAGTGTAATTTATAAAGAATACTTGATTTTGCTCTCTCCTTTAAATATGCTTTTCAAGTAAAGGGCTAATTAGCAATTATTTCCTTTAGTCAGGAGGGCTTCTCATGATGCCTGTCACTTTTAGAATTCCACATCAGAAGAAACTCTTTGTACTCAAGTCAGCTGGTAATTTAACTGAAACTTCTTTGGAGAAAAAAATAAAATAAAATGAGAATAAAATAAAAAACCAGCAACAAACACTGGGTATTGGTGCCAAAGTCTGACTTCGTAGGCATGGGTTCTGTTCTCCATATCCTTCAGCTTTATCTGTCCAGCCCCTGCCTGCCTTGCACTGCCCTGTACAGCCCTCTGACTGGAGACTCAGCTCTGGGTGGCAGAAGTCGCTTCACAGTGACAGTGGCACATCTGACCTCAGGCTTTTTATCTGAGCATGTCTGTTTTAAACATGGAGTGCTTGCATGCACTGTGAAGCTTTAATGCTTGGATTATTAAATGTGCATGTAGCTCTTTTTTCCATAAGAAGGCTCCTGGCACACTCTAGATGGAGTCTAGCCTGCCAAATACTACCTTACATTTATAGTTAAAACAGAAAACCTCCACATGCGTGTATGCGCTCCTGCTCTCTTTAGCCTTTGGATGCCAAGCACCAATCTTCTTCCAATTTCCAGTCTTTAAAGAAAAAGAAAGGCAGAAAGGGGTGAAGTCCTCCCTCAGTTGGTATGTAAGTCAATTATTAATATTTAAAAAGCTGTGCTCAGTGGCTTTTACCGTGAATGCCCCATGGTTCATTGCAAGTACAAATACTGCAGAAGCAAGAGTGGATTGAGTCATTAAAAGAATAATGGGCTTTTTCTTACAAACCACAATTGCCAGAGGGAAAAGATGCAGTATCATGCCATCTGAAAAGTTTGGGAGCTTTTCCAAAACAATTGCAGTCATTGCTTGCCTTTTGATGATAGGAACGTTTTGGTGTGATGAGTGTGGAGAGAGAAGAATTTAACTCCTCCTTGGTGGGTGCTCCCTCCTGGCAGTAGTTGTTTCTCGCAATCTCTGCCTGCACCTCTACTGTAATGTAAGGATTGTAACACAGGGCGGACTTCAACCTCTCACTTTAATATGTCGTTAAGCATCTAAATTCCTGAGAGTAAAAGAGGTTCTCCCTCAGCTTGCTCTCCACTTAGAAGGGGCGAAGAAAGCAAGGAATATCTTCCTTATGGCAGCTGGTAACAGCAGGTGACAAACTTTATGACCATAAAGAGGTCTGTTAGCTTGTTTTGTGTAGATTTGTCTGCTTCTTCCTGAAAAGGTATAGAGCGTATGTTACATGAATGATTCATTACTTAGACCCCCTGAGAGGCAGTAATTGTGGGCAATAGCTGGACTTTTATATTGTAATTGCTGCTATTAGTCTTAAAAGCCTAGGTCAGATACCAGGGGTTCCTGACCTGCCTCCACCTTGAAGCCACTTTATTGGCAGAGTTAGAAGTTCTGGTTATATTAGCATGTTTCCCCTTTTAACTCCCAAGCCTTAATATTTAAATATTTCTTATTTCTGTTTTAGTAGTTGAGTTGACAATAAAAGATATCTACTAGCTTCTTCCTGTCAAAGGCTTGATTTGGGATTTTTATTTTTATTTTTTATTTATTTATTTTGAGACAAAGGCAAACTCAAAGAAACAGTCCTGTTGTAATTCTCAGTCTGAAGTTCTCCATATATATGTATTTTTGTGTTAGGCAGTTTTATAAAAACCTATGTGAAAGTTGATCTCTTTGCCATATTTTACTTATAGGAAATTGTCGTACGTGGATGTATTCTTTCCTAAGTGTTAAAATCCTTTGCGTATTCTTACAAAATCTGTCTCATATATTCAGACGTTGCTTCAGTGGTTTATTGGCAGGAAAACTGGAGTTACGGAAAAGTATCAGTACCCTACACCTCTCAAATACAACTAACCACCTTCCCCGAACAAAGCAATAATGCCATTTCTAGGGAAAGACCAAGGCCTACTGCTATAATGCAGAAGCCACAGGATCCCTTCAGAAGCTGAGTAGCATTCTATATGCAGAGGCAGAGTCCCTTTATTCTCAATTCTCAGTCCTGTCTCTTTCTCAGTATTAGAAACCTGTTTCTAGAGAGAATACTAGCCTTAACGATTTACCACTTTTCATGTCAGCAGTTGTCACTGTTCAGTCTGAAGTTTAGGTGACCACAGTGAAAAGGTGATTTTGCTATATTCCTGAAGCAATTTCAGGCTTTAAGAAAACGAGAGTCCGCTGCTGGACTAGTAGACTCAAATCCTGATACGCTCAGTAGTTGAGGCCAACAGCTGAGCAGCAGGCCTGCTGATGGTGGCTAATCTGGAAAGTTATAGACTGGTCAGATCATTAAAATTCCCAGGTGAAAGCAGACCTTCAGCATAACTTTAAGGCAACAGTTTGTTTTTGAAGGTAAATTGAAAGGGATATTTTAGTTGGTATCTTTGAATTTTGGAGACATCCAGTGGTTTTGTGATTTTTATTGGATATCCACTCATATAAGAATGTTTGGCACCTGGTCTCAGCATGTGTGATGCTGGGCACAGGCGGGGTGGGCAGTTTCTAACCTTGGGTACTCATTTCTAGTCTTTTGGAACCAGAAAGGGCAAGGCTGGGAGTCTCTTGCAGGCAGGAAGTATTCTGTTCCTACAAGATGGCAGCTCATTACAGATTAGGAAGTCCCAATTGGAGGGAACCATGCCAACTCCAGAGTGGTACCTAAGGAGGAAGTACTTCTTACCAGGGGAGGATGACCCCGTAGCAAGATGTGCCTGCCAGCAAGCAGGTCCTAATCATCTAACGAAGTGATGAGGGATAAGAAGTTGTGACCATGGGCTCAAGGGTGACTATGGGAAGAGTTCACACTCAAAGTTGACTGGTCCACCAACACACCACTCTGAGATCCAGCCAGTAGGTAGTTTTATTGCCAACCTGATTTTAATTAATTTTTTTTCCCTGAAAGTACTTCCCAAAGGAAGTATCTCTCATGACTTTAGGGACTATTAACATACTGTCATACTTAAGCCATTTGCATTGTGTACTGTATTTCTTTTGTTTAATAGTCACAGAGGATAATGTAATGGCCAATTTTAGCTCAGTGACATTTTGAGTGACTGTTGCCTTTTATTAATTTATTCAGACCTGCTATTGGATGATTAATGATAATGGTAGTTCTCTAAGGAATTTTTTTTTTTAATGTGTGTGTCTGCTGTGTGTCTGAGTGCCATTCTCTTAGTACCATTCACTTGGTGATTCCTTGGGCAAAGATGCTTCCCATCATAATAACACAGAGAGAAACCACTCAGTGCTGAATTTCTTTATGGCATTTACCTCCTTTTGCGTGACTCTAATTTTTAAAATTACAATTTGAAGCTATACTGTATTGATCAGTTCGCAGTATCTCATTTTAAAACAAATGTGTCCTCAATAAGATATAGTAAACACATTTCAAAGTCTACTCATTTATTCCCTACTTAGCAAATATTTATGAAATATGTACCAGGTGCTGGTCTAAGTGTATAGATGGAGAAGACATTGATCTTATGGCCGAGTGGGAGGATACAGACAAGGACGTTTTCAGTGAGAACTGCATAATTAAGCAAAGGCAGATGAAATTATAAGAGTAATAGTAGCCCTAATCTCAGTGTTTGTGAAGTCTCTCCTGGAGAAATTACATTTAAACTGAGACTTAACAGATGAGTTTAAGTTGAAGGAAGAAAATAAGATTATATACCAATGTGTGTGCATGTGTGTGGCCCGTGGGTGGACCTGTGTCATGGGAAGAAATTGGGAGCTTTCGGGGTCACAGGGATTGCTTTGACATGGGTCAGAAGTTGAGGAACTGTGTGCCCCAGGCTTGTAGTTTTAAACATTTGAAATGCAATAATTTTTCTCTGGGTTTTCTAACCTGTTCAGTTTTGATTACATGATCTGATTTGTTTGTTCAGTTTTCATTACACTATTTGAGTTTGTTCCACTTAGTAATTTGACTGTTTTCTACTCTGTTGTCTTACTTTTTTTTTTTTTTTTTTTTTTTGGAGATGGGGGTTTGTCTTTTTTGCTCAGGGTGGCCTTGAACTTCTGGGATCAAGCTATCCACCCACCTCAAGTCTTACCTATATTTATCATCACAGATAACAGGAAAAGAACATTATTAGCATCAATTTCTTAATTCAGAAATGTTGCTGTAGACCTGATGATACCACCTCTATTGTCAGTCAAAAGTGTGATTCAGTAGAGTGATTAAAATCTGTGAGATTAGTTGTTGGAAGAAAATTTATAGAATAATAATTAAAATCAATAAATTAATTGAATAATTAATGGCAATTACTCACTATCCCAGAAATCTCACAAACTGTTTCAAAACATATTTACATGTGACATAACCTTTGAAGCTGATATTATTTGCTTATTCTATTATTATTTAAGTAATATATATGTATTTTTTTGTAAATCATGATTCCTCATTTTCAAAACCTAAAGCTGTGAGTAATCCTACTGAGCTCCTGATAATCAATTCTGAAATCCAGTCCAACTTTTGAAAGGAATGGTGGATTTATTTTCCCCTAATGATTAACTTTGTTTAGTTAGTCTGAGCTTTGGGACATGATAGCGAAGTTGTTCTAACCTCGTTTCTTCTTCACCTTCAGGAAAGAGGTCAGAACTCCTTCAGAAAAAGCATCACTGTTGCCACATAAGGTTAAGTAAATAGGCGGTGCAAAAATAATCCAAAATTATTTTAACAAGACCAAAAGGGATGAATCTAGTCTAGTACCCATTTAGTTGTTGAAGACTTCCTGGTAGTACTGTTCTAAATCTCTGTTTCCTGTCAGAGATTTCAGACAGTTCTGTTTATTATAATGTGAGGAAATATTTTTGCTTACATATTTAAGCAAAATATGTTTTATTTTCATGATGTTTTATTAATTTGTTTTATAATGTGTATCATAATTTGTTTATAATGTTTTATAATCAAGCTATCAAGTAGTAGCTTGACTATGAAACATTATAAACAAGTTATGTGATATACATTATAAAGTGTTTACAGTTATATCTCTATGGGTTGTATCATTAGAGAAATGCCCAGTTAAGGGAAAAACTTGTATTAAGATACTAATTATTAAATAAGTAAAAAGTAAATAAATAAATGTTTTCCCATATTTGTGAAGTTTATTTTGATCTGAATAGTGGGTGTTATTTACAGAAAGACTAACCACTTGTCAGTGAACCTCTGTGAGCTTTTGTAGCCATCTTCTGGAGGGCTGTTCTGAGAGTCTGCATCTTATGCTTTGGATGGTGTTTTATTTAGAGAAAACTGTGTAGTCCTATTTTTCTAACTCCTGGCTTTTCTTAACCTTCTACATTATACTTACATTATTTTAAATACCTTTCAAGTGAATCCTTAAGACATTGCTTTTGCCCTGTTTTCAAATGTTCAACTGCTTGAATATTTTGCTGTGGCCCCTCTGTGCACATGAGTGGTTTATGTTAAATGCTTGGAAGAGCATTGTTTTGTGTTTCAAGATGGATTACATTCCCATAACTCATTATCAGTAACCATTTTGTGCTGTTTAAAGTTCAGAAGGGCTTGCAGGTGACAGAGGTAAGCATTAGTAGGGACAAGTCTCCCAACTGTACAGCGAGAGTCAGCCCTCTTTCATGGAACTTTAATTTATTGTAGCATTTGACACCACATCAGGGTCATGATCTGACAGCCTCCTATGCTGACATCCAGAGTTTCAAATCAGTGCATCATTGCATATTGATCTATGAAGAAACATGATTCATTAACTGCATTTATTTCTAAATTTTCAGTGCAAGCTTAGCCAGGACTTTGCAGTGCAGGCTTCTGAATTATTTTAAGTTCTCCCATTAAACTTTTTAAGTGAAGAAATTGAACAAAATGATTACTACATTTCCTTCCAATTTTTCAATTGTTTGGTTTTCTCCTAGCATTATAGTGGCCAATTTGCCAGTCAATCAAGATAAACCTATTAATCCATTCATACATTGATAATGTGTATCTATGTGTCATCTATCTACTCTGTTTACATTAGGCGACTTCTATGTAACAGAGACTGCGAGGATATAGAAGAAATATTAAGATGATTTTCTGTTTTGAGGAGCTCCAGTATGTTTGGCAAAGTTAATATGCCACCAAATGTCAAATAAAACAAAATAATGTATGGGATTTTATTTTCTTTGATCACTTGTGGTTGATTTTCTTCCCAACTTTTGATGATAATCGTGTGTGGAAGGGTTTTCCACATTCTGAAAATTATATTCTAACATGAACATATGACCACTGGTAGCACAGTTAAGGAAACCTTTGTGGAACTGCTTATCATCCTTGGTTGGGCCAGCTATGTAGTCATGTTTCATTCCCATTCTTCATGGTGGCTGGGTTGGAAAACACGTCACCTGATCTGATGTGAGAAAGCAAATTTGCTTTATGTTCTTGCCACCCAAATGTCCTGATGTTGTGTATGCTCTTGTGAAACTTAGAAAAGTATGCATCTTAATGCATTTCTTCCTCTTCCTCCTCCTCCTCCTCCTCCTCCTCCTCCTCTTCTTCTTCTTCTTCTTCTTCTTCTTCTTCTTCTTCTTCTTCTTCTTCTTCTTCTTCTTCTTCTTCTTCTTCTTCTTCTTCTTCTTCCTTCTTCTTCTTCTTCTTCTTCCTTCTTCTTCTTCCTTCCTCCTTCTTCCTTCTTCCTTCTTTCTTCTTTTTTTTTTCAGAAAAAATCCCCCTTTGTCACCCAGGCTGGAGTGCAGTGGCATGATCCCAGCTTACTGCAGCCTGTGCCTCCAGGGCTCAAGTGATTCCCTGCCTCAGCCTCCCGAGTAGCTGGGATTACAGTCGTGCACCGCCATACCCAGCTAATTTTTTCCATTTTTATTAGAGATGGGGTTTTCATCCTGTTGGCTAGGCTGATCTGGAACTCCTGACCTCAGGTGACCCGCAGTATTCCAGGCATGAGCCACTGCCCTGGCCTTTTACTTTTTTCTTCTCTTCAATATGAAAGGATTCAAATAGGTCAGACTACATCAGGATGTTGTGGTTTGAAGTTGTCTTGTGCTTTTACGTGTGGTTCATCGATAATGATGTATAGGAACTTAAACAGGAAATTTGAAGCCAGGTTCTCCTTGGCGATAGAGAGCGAAGAGGTGCCTTGCTCGTTGTATCATTGAGCTTCTTGAGAAAGATGGCTACCATACGGATATATACCAGATGCATAAAACCATTGCAAAACACTATCTGCAAACCTTTAAATATGTCTCTTTAGATGTCTTCAAATGCACTTCAGGACACAGAGGTAGAACAGTTGTATCAGGAGATGACACCAAAGAACTTTTCAGCAGAACTTCCCTTTTCCTTTTTTTCACTGAGAATTTCTATTTGGCACATCTCAAACTATGATTATAATGAGACTGCAATTTTCTATACATGGTGTTGCACAGCCTGAGAACCTTGAATCATTATCTGGCTCTGTTTCCCAGCTGCCCTATTCACATCTGTTCTGCACTGCTGTGGGATAGAACTGCGAGTGAAATGCAAAAGATTCAACAATCTCCGAGTTTTTCTTCAGCGGTTAGGCCTAATTCTGCAAACTGCAAACCACACTTTGCATTGGACCGGATTTGGTTTTGTCATTTGGGTCAGATAACCTCAGAGATCAATGGGTTTGCAAATTTGGACCATAAATCTTGCAGGAGCTGTCTATTAAACTTTGTGTTCATCTCACCCAGTCTCCAAATCTAACCCTATTAGTGTCATGTTAGACATCTCAGATCCCATCAGAAATAATACTAGGTCAGTGCTGCCCATTCACCTTATGTAAGTGATGTCTTCCTAACATGCTGATTGGGAGTAGTGAGGTGCAAAAGGCCCTTCCATGGGTGTTTCTGGTTACTGGAGGTCTATGGGTGATTGAAAAATAATCACTTAGATACTGGTGCCTAAGCCTGGATTCTTGGTAGAATGTGTGGGTGTGCTTACTAGGAGTGAGTTTTATTTTATTATTATTTTTTTCTCTTTCTTCACCTTTTTTTTTTTATTATTATATTTTAAGTTCTAGGGTGCATGTGTACAACATGCAGGTTTGTTACATATGTATACATGTGCCATGTTGGTGTGCTACACCCATCAACTCGTCAGCACCCATCAACTCGTCATTTACATCAGGTATAACTCCCAATGCCATCCCTCCCCCCTCCCCCCTCCCCGGTAATGGGGATGGCTGGGTCATATGGTATTTCTAGTTCTAGATCCTTGAGGAATCGCCATACTGTTTTCCATAATGGTTGAACTAGTTTACAATCCCACCAACAGTGTAAAAGTGTTCCTATTTCTCCACATCCTCTCCAGCACCTGTTGTTTCCTGACTTTTCATGGTTGCCATTCTAACTGGTGTGAGATGGTATCTCATTGTGGTTTTGATTTGCATTTCTCTGATGGCGAGTGATGATGAGCATTTTTTCATGTGTCTGTTGGCTGTATGAATGTCTTCTTTTGAGAAATGTCTGTTCATATTCTTTGCCCACTTTTGATGGGTTTGTTTTG
>NW_016813984.1:504432-535990 GCF_001698545.2 Rhinopithecus bieti
TGAAGGGTAAGGGGCAAAATTGAGCAGGCAGTCTGTCCATTCTCAGATCTCAACCTCCGTGCTGGGAAACCCACCTCTCTCTTCAAAGCTGTCAGACAGTGTCATTTACATCTGTAGAGGTTTCTGCTGCTTTTTGTTTAGCTATGCCCTGTCCCCAGAGGTAGAGTCTACAGAGGCAGACAGGCCTCCTTGGGGTGTGGTGGGCTCCACCCAGTTCGAGCTTCCCAGCAGCTTTGTTTACCTACTTAAGCCTCAGCAATGGTGGGTACCCCTCCCCCAGCCTCTCTGCTGCCTTGCAGTTAGATCTCAGACTGCTGTGCTAGCAATGAGGGAGGCTCCATGGGCGAGGGACCCTCGAAGCCAGGTGTAGGATATAATCACCTGGTGTGCCGTTTGCTAAGACCTTTGGTAAACTGCAGTATTAGGGTGGGAGTTACCCGATTTTCCAGGTGTTGTGTGTCTCAGTTTCCCCTGGCTAGGAAAAGGGATTTCCTTCCCCCTTGCACTTCCCAGGTGAGGCAATGCCTTGCCCTGCTTCAGCTGTCGCTGGTTGGGCTGCACCAACTGACCAGCACCGATTGTCCGGCACTCCCCAGTGAGATGAACCCAGTACCTCAGTTGAAAATGCAGAAATCACCTGCCTTCTCTGTCGCTCGTGCTGGGAGCTGGAGGCTGGAGCTCTTCCTATTCAGCCATCTTGCTCAGGATCTCAGGAGTGAGTTTTAAATGAAGAAAAACACTCTGAGTATTTAAAGTATTACTATGTAAATTTTTACCCTATGTATTTATTTGTAACAAGAGAAACTTACGATGAGTGAAGCCGTCTTAATCAGTTTGGGCTGCTATAACAAAATGCCATAGACTGTGTAGCTTGTAAACCACAGAAATGTATTTCTCTTGGGTCTGGGAACTGGGAAGTCCAAGATCAAGGCACTGGCAGATTTGATATTCTAGTGAGGATCTGCTTTCTGGTTCATAGGTGTCACCTTCTATGTGGGTCTTCACATGATGGCAAGGGCAGGGCAGCTCTCGGGGGCTTCCTTCATAGGGGTAGTAATCTCATTCATGAGAGCACGACCTTATCACTTCCCAAAGGCCCCACCTCCTAATACTATCATTGTCAGGGTTAGGGGTTCAAAAAACAGAATTTTGCGAGGACACAAATATTCAGACTATAGCAGAGTCTTATAAAGAAAAGCTTGAGAGTAGAAGGACTAGAACTACAGTGTTTAGGAGTTTGCTCTCCTTTACTAGTTCAGATTCACTGCCTGAAATGAAAGTTTTTTACTTCTCCAGTGAGCTGTTTTACTGTTCATTACCACTGAAAGCCATGGAAACTTACACCACATCTTCATAGCCGCCTCTGGTGCCTGTTTTTCTATTTGTAGATTCACACTTACTTATGGTACATTAATGGCTGTCACACCAGATTTAGCTACAACTAGGTTGCTTCCATTAAATTCAGGAGGAAAAGATAATTGCTGAACTAATATAGATAGTTATGCTGACAGTTTTATAAGGGAAGAGTAGTAAGAAAATTGGATAGGCACTCCATATCTTAAATTTGTTAGATTTATCTAATTATAAAAAGAAACTTTGGGTAGAACTTTTTGAAAACTCAGAGAAGTATAGAGAAGAAAACTAAACTTACCTGTAATCCTCTTCTATAGAGATTACACTATTTTGTTCTATAGTCCTATTGTGTATGTTTACAATTATACACAAATGCATATGCCAGTTAAATACATACTTTTAAAATGAAATTATTATGATATATAGTTTTATATCCTGTTTTAAAATATGGTATCACCACTAATATATTATGATAGCTTCCACTCTTTTCTCTAAAACAATCAGTGTGTTAAAACATTTTATACATAAATCTTCTTAAGTTAGATAATTTCAACATTTTATGACTTTTAAAATTGCAGTAGTTTTGGGGGGAGCAGGTGATGTTTGGTTACATGCATAAATTCTTTAGTGATGATTTCTGAGATTTTGGTGCACCCATCACCCAAGCAGTGAACACTGAACCTAATGTATAGTCTTTTATCCCTCATCCCACCTCCCACCCTCCCCCTGGAGCTCCCAGAGTCCATTATACCATTCTTATGACTTTCTGTCTTCATAGCTTAGCTCCCCCTTATAATTGAGAATGTATGATATTTGATTTTCCATTCCTGACTTACTTCACTTAGAATAATGGTCTCCAACTCCATCCAGGTTTCTGTGAATGCCATTATTTCGTTCCTTTTTATGCCTGAGTAGTATTCCATGGTGTGTGTGTGTGTGTGTGTGTATAATCACATTTTCTTTACCCACTTGTTGACTGATGGGCATTTGTGCTGGTTGCGTGTTTTTGCAATCACAAATGGTGCTGCTATAAACATTCCTGTGCAAATGTCTTTTTCATATAATGACTTATTTTCCTCTGGGAAGATACCCAAGTGTGGAATTGATGGATCAAATGGTAGTTCCGCTTTTAGTTCTTTAAGGACTCTCCATGCTGTTTTTCATAATGGTTGTACTAGTTTATACTCCCATGAGCAGTGTAAAACTTCCCTTTTTAACACATCCACACCAACATCTAATTTCTTTTATTTTTAAATTATGGCCATTCTTGCAGGAGTAAGGGGTATCACATTGTGGTTTTGATTTGCATTTCCCTGATAATTAGTGATGTACAGCATTTTTTCATGTGTTTATTGGCCATTTGTATATCTTCTTTTGGTCTATTCATGTCCTTAACCCAGTTTTTGATGGGATTATTTTATTTAATTTTTTTTCCTTGCTGATTTGTTTTAGTTCCGTGTAGATTTTAGATATTAGTCCTTTGCTGGATGCATAGTTTGTGAATATTTTCTCCCACTCTGTGACTCTATGGGCTGTCCATTTCCTCTGCTCATTGTTTATTTTGCTGTGCAGGAGCTTTTTTGTTTAATTAAGTCCCATCTATTTATAATTGTTTTTGTTGCATTTGCTTTTGGGTTCTTGGTCATGAAGTCTTTGCCTAAGCCAATGTCTAGAAGAGTTTTCTGATGTTATCTTCTAGAATTTTATGGTTTCAGATCTTAGATTTAAGTCTTTGATCCATCTTGAGTTGATTTTTGTATAAGGTGAGAGATGAGGATCCAATTTCATTCTTCTACATGTGGCTTACCAATTATCCCAGCACCATTTGTTGAATAGAGTAACTTTCCCCACTTTTTGCTTGTGTTTGCTTTGTCGAAAATCAGTTATCTGTATGTATTTGGGTTTATTTCTGGGCTCTCTAATCTGATCCATTAGTCTATGTGTCTGTTTTTATACCAGTACCATGCTCTTTTGGTAACTATAGCCGTGTAGTATAGTTTGAAGTCAGATAATGGGATGCCTCCAGATTTTTCCCTTTTGTTTAGTCTTGCTTTGGCTATGTCGGGTTCTTTTTGCTTCCATATGAATTTTAGAGTTGTTTTTTTTTTTCTTCTAGTTCTATGAAGAATGATGATAGTATTTTGATGGGAATCATTAGAATTTATAGATTGTTTTTGAGAGTACGGTCATTTTCACAATATTGATTCTACTCATACATGAGCATGGGATGTGCTTCCATTTGTTTGTGTTGTCTGTGGTTTTGTGTCTTTCAGCAGCATTTTATAGTTTTCCTTGTAGAGATCTTTTACCTCCTTGGTTAGGTATAATCCTATGTATTTTATTTATTTATTTTTTTTAACAGCTATTTTAAAAGGGGTTGAGTTCTTGATTTGTTCTCAGCTTGGTCACTGTTGGTATATAGCTGTGCTACTGATTTGTGCACATTCATTTTGTGTCCTGAAACTTTACTCAATTTATTTATCAGATCTGGGAGCTTTTTGGTTGAGTCTTTAGGGTTTTTTAGGTATATAATCAGGTCATCAGCTAACAATGACCGTTTGACTTCCTTTTTACAGGTTTGGATGCCCTTTATTTCTTTGTCTTGTATGATAGCACTGTCTAGGACTTCCAGTACTATGTTGAATAGAAGTGATGAAAGTGGACATCCTTGTCTTGTTCCACTTCTCAGAGGGAATGCTTTTAACTTTTCCCCATCGAGTATAATGTTGGCTGTGAATTCATCATAGATGGCTTTTATTACCTTAAGGAATGTCTCATCTATGCCAATTTTGTTGAAGGTTTTAATCATAAAGGGATGCTGTATTTTGTCAGTTGCTTTTTCTGTGGCGATTGAGATGATCATGTGATTTTTTGTTTTTAATTCTATTATGTGTTGTATCACATTTATTGACTTGCGTATGTTAAACCATCCCTGCATCCCTGGTATGAAACCCATTGGATCATGGTGGATTATCTTTTTGATATGCTATTTGCTTCAGTTAGCTAGTATGTTTTGAGGATTTTGCATCTGTGTTTATCAGTGATATTGGTCTGTAGTTTTCTTTTTTGTTATGTCTCTTTCTGGTTTTGGTATCAGGTTGATACTGGCTTCGTGGAACGATTTACGGAAGATTCCCTCTTTCTCTGTCTTGTGGAATAGTGTCAATAGAATTGGTACCAGTTCTTCTTTGAATGTCTGGTAGAATTCGGCTGTGAATCCATCTGGTCCTGGACTTTTTTTTTTTCTTTTGGGTAGCTTTTTAACTATCATTTCAATCTTGCTGCTTGTTACTGGTCTATTCCAAGTGTCTCTTTCTTCCTTGTTTAATTTAGAAGGGTTGTATATTTCCAAGAATTTATCCATCTCCTCTATGTTTTTCAGCTTATGTGTGTAAAGGCGTTCACATTGTTCATGGTAGCCTTGAATCATCTTTTATATTTCTGTAGTATCAGTTGTAGTATCACTCATTTCATTTCTAACTGAGCTCATTTATATCCTCTCTCTTCTTTTCTTGGTTAATCATGTTAATGGTCTATCAGTTTTATTTATCATTTCAAAGAACCAGCTCTTTGTTTCACTTACTTTTTGTGTTTTTTGTTTGTTTGTTTCACTTTCATTTAGTCCTGCTCTGATCTTTGTTATTTCTTTTCTTCTGCTGGGTTTGGGTTTGGCTTGTTCTTGTCTCTCTAGTTCCTTGAGGTGTGACCTTAGATTGTCTGTTTGTGCTTGTTCAGACTTTTTGGTGTAGACATTTAATGCTACGTACTTTCCTCTTAGCACTGCTTTTGTTATATCCCAGAGGTTTTGATAGGTTGTGTCACTATTATTGTTCAGTTCAAAGAATTTTTTAATTTCCATCTTGATATCGTTGTTAACTGAAAGATCATTCAGGAGCAGATTATTTAATTTCCGTGTATTTGGATACTTTTGAAGGCTCCTTTTGGAATTAATTTGCAATTTTATTCCACTGTGGTCTTCTGAGAGAGTACTTGATATAGTTTTGATTTTCTTAAATTTATTGAGGATTGTTTTATGGCCTATCATATGGTCTATCTTGAAGAACGTTCCATGTGCTGATGAAAAGAATATATATTCTGGGCCGGGCGCGGTGGCTCAAGCCTGTAATCCCAGCACTTTGGGAGGCCGAGACGGGCGGATCACAAGGTCAGCAGATCGAGACCATCCTGGCTAACATGGTGAAACCCCGTCTCTACCAAAAAATACAAAAAACTAGCCAGGCGAGGTGGCGGGCGCCTGTAGTCCCAGCTATTCGGGAGGCTGAGGCAGGAGAATGGCATAAACCCAGGAGGCGGAGCTTGCAGTGAGCTGAGATCTGGCCAGTGCACTCCAGCTTAGGTGACAGAGCGAGACTCCATCTCAAAAAAAAAAAAAAAAAAAAAGAATATGTATTCTGCAGTTGTTGGATAGACTGTTCTGTAAACATCTGTTAAGTCCATTTGTTCTAGGATATAGGTTAAGTTCATCGTTTCTTTGTTGACTTTCTGTCTTGATGACCCCTCTAGTACTGTCAGTGGAGTATTGAAGTCCCATCTAATTATTGTGTTGCCATCTGTCCCATTTCTTAGGTCTAGTAGTAATTATTTTATAAATTTGGGAGCTCCTGTGTTAGGTGCATGGACTAATCCTTTTATCATTATATAATATCCTTTATTGTCTTTTTAGTTTTTGCTTTAAAGTCTGTTTTGTCTGATATAAGAATAGCTACTCCTGCTTGCTTTTGGTTTCCGTTTGCATGGAATATCTTTTCTAATTCTTTACTCAGTCTCCCAAGTAACTGGGACCACAGGTGCATTCCACCATTTCCAGCTAATTTTTTTTTTTGTATTTTGGGTAGAGATGGGGTTTTGGCATGTTGCCCAGGCAGGTCTCAAACTCCTGAGTTCAAGTGACCCTCCTGCCTTAGCCTCTCAAAGTACTGGGATTACAGGCATGAGCTACCACACTTAGCCATTTTTGAAATTTCTTTAAGTTGGTTTTTACCTTTCTCTGGTGCCTCCTTGAGTAGCTTAATAATCAACCTTCTGAATTATTTATCTGGCAATTCAGATATTTCTTGTTGGTTTGGGCTAGATCCATTGCTGGAAAGGTAATGTGATCCTTTGGGGTTGTTATAGAACTTTATTTTGTCGTATTACCAGAACTGCTTTTTTAGTTCCTTCTCATTTGAATAGATCTGGAACTCACGGGCTGCTGTTTGGATTCTTTTGCCCCGTAAGATGATCACTTGATGTAGGGGTCTCCCTCTTCCCCTAGGGATGGGAATTCCTGAGAATCAGACTGCAGTGATGGTTGTGCTTTTCTGCGTCTAGACACCCAGCAGGGCTACCGGGCTCCAATCTGGTCCTAGGGAATGTCTGCAAAGAGTCCTGTGATGTGATCTGTCCTCAGGTCTCCCAGCCATGGATAGTAGCACCTGCTCCAGTGGAGGCTGCAGGGGAGTGAAGTGGGCTCTGTGGGAATCCTTGGTTGTAGTTTTGTTTAGTGCTCTGGTTTCCTCAAATGCCAGTTATGCTAGCAGTGAAGTTGTCATGTGAACAGACTCAGAACTTATGGTTAAGCTGATGTTTGGTAAGCAGTGGAATTAGCTGTTGTTTTCTCCTTCTTTGGAGCAGGGTTGTTCTGTTATGAGTTGCTGTCATGACTTGAGTTGGTTGGCCTCTAACCAGGAGGTGGTGCTTTCAGGACAGTGCCAGCTGCACTAGTAGTAGGATGGTATAATATTGCCCTATGTTGGCCAGGATGAGTACTCAGGTCATCTCAGGTGATGGGTGAGGCTGTAAAACTCCCAAGAGCTTATGCTGTCTTGTGGCATTTGCAGTGGCAAGTTCCTTCTTTAAAAGGGTCTGTGAATTCTTTTGGTTTTCTTGTTGTGTTCCTGCGGTGGTTCTTGGAACGAAAGTTCACAATGTGAGTCTCCAGATGCTGTTCTGTCCATCTAAGCAGGAGCAGTGCATTACACCTGTCTCCTATCTGCCATTTTCCTCAAAAGAATTTTAAGTCTGTGGCTTTTGATATAGATTGCCAAATGTTTCCCCAAAATCTGAACCAATTTAAAAAAATTTTAGAATAATTCTAATTATACTTAGACTCCTCCACATTTATTTTATAAAGATAAACTGCCTCCAAATTTATTTTATAAAGATAAACTCTTTTTTTTTTGGCTTTTAATTTAATATTGGATATAAATAAATTATTGAAATTCCCAGATAATGAATGCAATTGTTTTGGATAAATCGGTGGGATAATATTTTCTTTTATATTTAGTTATCAAAATAGATTAAGGACGAGTAAAGTTAGGGAGACTGACTTTCTTTGTATTTTCTTTATACTTAGCCAGAAATTTTTCTGTTATACAAGAATTAGATTGTTATTTACATGCCAAATATATGTTTTTGTGCTTATTCCCAAGAATGATCTTTCATATCAATAATAAAATAATTAGGTTGATAAATTTAAGAACCATTTTAAATCAAATAACATCACTTCAATATGTGCATAAAGGCTAGATCTTGTCAAAATTTTCCTCTCCCCTCTTTCTCTGTTTTTGTGTGTGCATAAGCCTAACTATATCAGTTATTCTATGCTTTTGGAAGTATTTTTGCTGACAAGTTAAAAAAATTTTTTTTTTTTTTAAATTTTACTTTAAGTTCAGGGATACATGTGCAGAACGTGCAGGTTTGTTACATAAGTATACACATGCCCTGGTGGTTTGCTGCACCCATCAACCCATCATCTACATTAGGTATTTCTCCTAATGCTATCCCTCCCCTAGCCCCCCACCCCCCGACAGGCCTCGGTATGTGATGGTCCCCACCCTTTGTCCAAGTGATCTCATTGTTCAATTCCCACCTATGAGCGAGAACATGCAGTGTTTGGTTTTCTGTCTTTGTGATAGTTTGCTGAGAATGATGGTTTCCAGCTTCATCCATGTCCCTGCAAAGGACATGAACTCATCCTTTATTATGGCTGGATAGTGTTCCATGGTATATATGTGCCACATTTTCTTTATCCAGTCTATCATTGATGGGCATTTGGGTTGGTTTCAAGTCTTTGTTATTGTAAATAGTGCTGCAAGAAACATACATGTGCATTTGTCTTTATAGTAGAATGATTTATAATCCTTTGGATATATACCCAGTATTGGGATTCTGGATCAAATGGTATTTTTGGTTCTATATCCTTGAGGAATTGCCACACTGTCTTCCACAATGGTTGCACTAATTTATAGTCCCACCAGCAGTGTAAAAGCGTTCCTATTTCTCCACATCCTCGCCAGCACCTGTTGTTTCCAGGGTTTTTAGTGTTTGCCATTCTAACTGGCAGGAAATGGTATCTCATTGTGGTTTTGATTTGCATTTCTCTAATGATCAGTGATGATGAGCTCTTTTTCATATGTTTCTTGGCCACATAAATGTCTTCTTTTGAGAAGTGTCTCTTTGAACCCTTTGCCCACTTTTTGGTGGGGTTGTTTGCATTTTTCTTGTAAATGTGTTTAAGTTCCTTGTAGATTCTTGATATTAGCCCTTTGTCAGATGGATACATTGCAGAAATTTTCTCCCATTCTGTAGGTTGTGTGTTCACTCTGATGATAGTTTCTTTTGCTGCCCAGAGTAATTGGTAGATTCAGTGCTCTTCCCATCAAGCTACCATTGACTTTCTTCACAGAACTGGAGAAAACGACTTTAAATTTCATATGGAACCAGAAAAGAGTCTGTATAGCCAAGACAATCCTAAGCAAAAAGAACAAAGCTGGAAGTACTGAAGATTTAAAGACTATTATTTTCAGAATAATAAGAATTTTGGAAGCACTTGAATTTCTTATAATTTAAGGTGAAATGAACTGTTTTGTTTGAGAGCAACTCTTCCGTTAATATAAAGCTATAAAGTTCTATGCAGAAATCCCAATACCTATTACTGATTCCTAACATCTGCATTATCTATTTGCTTTTTTTTCTGTTTAGGACATCCAGGCAGAAATTGATGCCCACAATGACATATTTAAAAGCATTGACGGAAACAGGCAGAAGATGGTAAAAGCTTTGGGAAATTCTGAAGAGGCTACTATGCTTCAACATCGACTGGATGATATGAACCAAAGATGGAATGACTTAAAAGCAAAATCTGCTAGCATCAGGTCAGAATAGTCAATATCAAAATAAAAATAATGGGGTGAAGGGGGCAGATACTTGTGATTTTGTATATCAGAAAGAGAAAGGGCAGCCTTACCACTGCTGCTACTTTATCAGAAGCAGTTTAAGATTTAAATGCAAAGCCTGTTTCCTTGAGTTATATAGTTCAAACTCTATTTGTGTCCAATACTGTCTACTAACTGTTCCAGACTATTCATAAATGTTCATATATTTTAAACCTAACAATACTAGTAATAATACTATTAGCAACATCTGCTAATTACTGAGTGTTTACCTTGACTATGTACTTGTTAGGATCTTTACAAATGTTACTTTATTTCATAATAAAAAAAAAATCCTAGAAAGGTGGGTAGTAACATTATTCCTTCTATGAGGAAACAGAGGTTTAATGAATATAAGCAACTTGCCAAGTTTTGAGGCTAAGAAGTGCCAAGCCAGAATTTGAATCTAGATCTTTTTGACTCTTGGCAGTGAACATGTTTTGCTTAATCATGCTGTTTGTATGCCTCGTTCAAGATGTATTTATAGAAATTAAATATCTCTTATGGACACTAAGATGGAAAATTGATGATTCATGTCTGCATTTGGAGAGAGTAAAATTAAATAAGGATGAACCTTAGGACCAGAATTCTGACTAGGAAAAGACCTTGAAAATTACCCAGAGAGACAGAATGATTAGTGTTATTGGGGTCAAGAATATTTTAAGATCATATTTAATAGATAGTGGACAGGTCCTAATTAAATATAAATGTAGTGAATACTGGCTGAAAAATATCTTACTGGGCAAAAATCTAAAAGCAGAACATTGGCAGGAAGTCCTAGATCCGTTTTGTTTTGTTTTGTTTTTTGCAGTGTACCATGTGTACAACCTTTAAACCAAATGGTCTTGAATTTGACTCTGACTTTACTATTTCTCTGATCTTGAACAAACTACTCAGACTCTTTGAGCCTTAAATTTGTTTATTTACAAAATCAGAATAGAAATATTTAACACTCACGATTGCTATGAAGATTGAAAGGAATGATTTGATAGTTCCCTAATCTATGTAAATCCTGCCTAAGAAAGCATCTAGTTAAATATTTTTATACATAAAGGGGCTCAGTGGGTCTGCCTCCGCTGGTTTCAAGATTTAATGGAGAACAAAATCTTCAATGATTACCTATCATGAATGAATTAAAAAAATTTTTTTCTAAGATGTCTTCAAAGATTTTTATTCTTCTGGAGCTCAGAGAGTGGAATTTGCAGTTCCTCTAACATGTGAGGAAGGGAGCAATGTAGCATGGACATGGATGCTCTGTGTAAAGTTCCCACTGGAAAATATAATAGGTCAGCACTGGCCAACTACTTTTTCTTAATAAGAGAAGAAAATTAGGGAGTACTACGTAGTGAGGGATTATACTTGTTTAAGACTTGAATTTTCAACTGCCTAGATCCCATCAGGTTGCAACTTTCCATTCCTCATAAATATGAACAAAAATATTAAAAATGTTAATAGTGAAAAGCATTCACTGAGCATCCAACAAAGTCATCTCTGACAACAACCTAAGAATTCCAGAGCTGGTCCTAGTGAAGTGTACATGGTGCTGGGATTTTCAGAGGTTAGAGAATGACTTATTTAGGAAGAATAACTTAAGACCTATATCATAAACAGATAAGTAAAAGTTATAGACAAAATTTTGGTCTTTCTTGGGAGTTATTGCCTAAACCTATCATGACAATTTTTTTTTTTTTTTTTTAACTGGAAGGAAAGAACTTATAAACTACAGCTGGAATATTATGTAATAAGTAAGTTAATAAGTTAATGTTATTTTTAGAAGATGGGGGAATATGCCTGTGCCAGTGGACTTTTGCATTAAGGTAGATCAGACATTCCAGTAAAATGTGATAATAAATTAATGTGATGATGAATTAAAATAATTTTTACTTTGATTAGTCACCTCAAGAAATTCAAGCACTTATTCAAGCACGTAATACAAACTTATTTCTAGGCTTGAGGCATTGCTATTAATAAGATATAGTCACTACCACTAGAGGTTCACAAATCTGTTCAGATTAAGGTAGGGTCCAAAGCAGAGAGTGGTTACTCTCACTTTAAATGATCGAAGAAGGCTTCGTAAAAGAGTTCATTCCTTAGCTGAGCCTTGAAACATACATAGTTATTCCCCAGATGGTCTAGGTGATGACTGGGGAAGGGTAACTAAGCTGGGGTCTTGAAATAACACTGTGTTTATATGAAAATCAATACATTAAGTATGACTGAGAATACAGTTTGCTGCTGGTGTCGTGGGGAAAAGACTATGGCTAACCAAAAGAGAGAGGGATAAGAGACAAATCATGCATACCTATGTGTAACCAAGCTCCCTTCCACTGTGGATGGAATTGGGAGCCTTTTGAGTATCATGATTAAATTTGGGCTGTGGAGGAATCCCTCACACAACTGTGGAGGATGCCTTGGATGAGCCCGTTCTGAAGAGGGGAGACCTAGTAAGAGACACTTTCAGCATCTGGGAAAGAGAAGAGAGATTGAGTAGATAATTAGTTCACATTGTTAAGGCACTGGAGAGACATCCAGGAGAAGATAGCCAAAAGCCATTAGATGGAGATCTGCTCTTCAAAAGAGAGCAGTAGGTGAAATACACAGATGGGAGGGGGTGTCCAGAGACAGGTGGCAGGTAACCATTGTGAGTTAGTTATTAGAGAGGGTGAAACATTAGAAGAGGGCAAAGCAAAGAAGTCCAAGAAACTCTAATACATAAGGAATGGGCAAAGGAAGGGGAAGCAGCAAGGAAACTGAGAAGTCCCTATCCTGAAGAGGGATGAGATCCAGGAGAGAATATTGTCAAGAGCCAAGGAAAGAGGGGTTTCTAAAAGAAGTGCGTAAGTAATGGTGTCAGCTGCTTAAAGAAGTGGAGTAAGATCAGGCCTGCAGAGTCCAGGAGCAATTAGAAGGGCTTTGGTGGCCTTTTGCCAGGGCTTTTTTTTTTTTTTTTTCTTCGGTTGAGGGAGAAATCTGATTGCAGAGGACTAAAGAGACAGAAGGGGAGGTGAGGATGTGGCAATAGAACTGAGTCTACTCAGTCTCATTATCTCAAGGAACTCATCTGTGAAGGGAAGAGGAGGGAAGAATGCATTTGCTGTCTTATTATAGTTGATACTATTGCAAGTTTATAACAGCTGGTGGCTGTATCTATATCCATATAGACCTGTCTGTGCTTTTACAGAGATTCAGTATGGCATTGTAAAAATTTTTTAAATTTTATTTTTAATGTTTGTGGGCATATGGTAGGTGTATATATTTATGGAGTACATGAAATATTTTGGTACAGGCACGCATGCAATGCATAATAATCACATCATGGCAAAAGTGGTATGCATCCCCTCAAGCGTTTATCCTTTGTATTACAATCAATCCAATTATACTTTTTTAGTTATGTAAAAATCTACAATTAAGTTATTATTGACCGTAATCACCCCATTTTGCTATCAAATACTGGATCTTATTCATTCTTTCTATTTTTTATACCTATTAATCATCACCATTTCCTCCCCATCACCCCAATGCCCCACCAACTACCCTTCCCAGCCTCTGGTAACCATCCTTCTACTCTATCTCCATGAGTTCAATTGTTTTGATTTTTAGATAAATATCAACTGATTTTTAGATAAATATCAAAATAACTGAGAACATTCAATGTTTGTCTTTCTGTGCCTGGTTTATTTCACTTAACATAATGATCTCCACTTCCATCCATGTTGTTGCAAGTGGCAGAATGGTAGAATAGTACCCCATTGGGTATAAATACATTTTCTTTATCCATTTATCTGTTGATGGACACTTAGGTTGCTTTCAAATCTTGGCTATTGTGAACAGTGCTGCCACAAACATGGGAGTGCAGATATCTCTATGATATACTGATTTCCTTTCTTTTGGGTATATAGCCAGCAGTGGGATTGCTGGATCATATGGTAGCCCTATTTTTAGTTTTTTGAGGAACCTCCAAACTGTTCTCCATAGTGTTTATAACTTACATTCCCACCAACAGTTCACAAGGGTTCCTTTTTCTCCACATGCTAGACAGCATTTGTTATTGCCTGACTTTTGGATAAAAGTCATTTTTGACTAGATTAGGTATGTTTAGCTAAAGGCGTAAATGATCTCTTCTTCATTTTTATATTTAAAAAATGAATGAGACAAAATTAAAATAGCATATTTGTTATTACTTGCATATTTATAAAAGATAAAATGGTTTGTTATTTAATTTACCCTCTACGTTTGCCAAAAATAGGTATGTGCTCAGTAATCTTTAGCTATTATTATTCTCATTGATTACCTCTTTGTTTGGCACTAATTGAAAAGACATAGAAATTCTCTCTACCCTATGTTTTTCGCTCTTGGTCGGTAATGTTGGGGATTTCTGAGAAGGTCTCCCAAAACAGCTTCCCCTTTTGCTGGCTGGATTCTGAACAAGTATGAAACAAAGTGTGCTCAAAGGCATTCATCATGTGGCCAATAGAGAACTCAAATGCCATGTTAAGTACTGATAGAGGCCAGATTGGAGGTGGTAACTTAGAGTGAAGGTGAGTAGGGCTGTCAACCAAACCCCAGAATGAGGCAGAATCACCAGCAGTCACTGGGCAAGGTGGCTTCCCAAGTGAGAAACCATGCATAGAAGAGTAGAAATGAACTCAGTATCTGCATGGCCTGTTGTCAGGTGGTCCGTATGGACTGAGCTAAACATGCATGCCCAATTATTCTCCCTGAATTTACAGATCAGATTCATCACTCCACCTCTGCAGGGACTCGGTGAGTTTCAGGGGTGGAGAAGAGACCGGAGTGTGCTTAGTGAGAAAATCCCTCCCCAAGGGGTGGGAGGAGTGTTCTCATAACAAATCTGTAGAGGCAGTCCACCTCCCAGGCTCCTGACTCCTTCATTGCCTACTGAAAGTGATCACTGTGGAACACACTCAGCCCTACTTCTCTGTTCTTTCCTCTCATTCCTTTAATGCACAATCTGCCCCTTATACTACCTTCTGTTGTGAACACATTGTCCTATGTCTTAAATATTTCTTGAAACTCTTCCGTAACTTTTCTCTCTAAATAAATGTTGGGTTTCCCCTTAATTGCCTACTTTACTTGAAACTCTTCAACAGAGGTTAATTTCCTCATTTTCCTCACCTGGCAGCCAATGAGAATATTCTGAATCTTTACCAACTACTATGGACACCAAACGGTCTGAATACCAGCCATAAACATCAAATGTGGTGCCAGAAAACACTGGCTGAAAAGGGAGCCCTGTCACACAGGGATAAGAGGGACAATTGCCAGCCTCATTGTGACTTGTTAAGCATTACTTCTCCATCTCTCAACAACATCTCCTTAGAAGTGAATGCATCCATTATTCTATCCTTTCATCATCTTATTTCTGCTTCTTCCTGATCTATATGTAGGGCATACTTTCTACATTCCTCATTCATTCAAGTGTTCCTTTACCTTTTTATTTTATTTTATTTTATTTTATTTTATTTTATTTTATTTTATTCTGAGACAGGGTCTTGCTCTGTTACCCAGGCTGGAGTGCAGTGGCACGATCTCAGCTCACTGCAACCTCCGCCTCCCGGGTTCAAGCGATTCTCCTGCCTCAGCCTCCCGAGTAGCTGGGATTATAGGCAGCTGCCACCACACCCAACTTATTTTTATATTTTTAGTGGAGATGGGGTTTCATCATATTGGCCAGGCTGGTCTCAAACTCCTGACCTCAGGTGACCCACCAGCCTTGGCTTCCCAAAGTGCTGGGATTACAGATGTGAGCCACCTTGCTCAGCCCCATTTACCTTTCATTCTCTATCCTTTTCTCAACTACAGTTGTTGGTGGCAATATCCATATTTATAACTTTTTATATTTTGATTTCCAAGTTTCTTTTTACTTTACCTGTAAATGCCTTTATCCCTGTTCTAAGTCCCATAGACCTGGTCACACTGGAAGTCAGTTAACATTTCCTGTCATCTTGGCATCCCTGAGATAATCAACCTCCAGGAGATCAAGGGCAGACTGTTTTCCAGAGTACACATTTTATTTTATTACATTCGACCTGGCCATGTGCATCCGAATGCAATTTGTTTTGCCCTATTAGTTAGTAAAGAGCCCTCTGTTGTATCAAATCAAATAAGAATTGTTTACAACCTCATCAGTAAAACAGCTCTCCTTCACATTGAAGTTATGACTCTTATCCAGGGGGGTGCCTTCCTTCATTAGCTTATTTTATACTGGACCTATCTATCTACTGTTATCTAACTTTATAGTTTTATCCAGTTCATTTTTATTTTTTACTTATTTATTTTTTAAAAGTTTTACAATTTCAATAGCTTTAAGGTACAAGTGGTTTTAGTTACATGAATGAATTGCATAGTGGTGAAGTCTGAGATTTTAGTGCACTCGTCACTCGAGTAGTGTACATTGTACACATTTTGTAGTTTTTTTTTTTTTTTTTTTTTTTTTTTTTTTTTTAAATATCTCACTGCCCTGGTAACCTCCTCCACCTCTGAGTCTCATATGTCCGTTGTATCACTCTGTACACCTTTGCATACCCATAGCTTATCTCCCGCTTGTAAATGAGATCATGTGGTGTTTGGTTTTCCATTCCTGAGTTTCTTTACTTAGAAGAATGGCCTCCAGCTCCATTCAAGTTGCTGCAAAAGACATTATTTTATTCTTTTCTATGGCTGAGTGGTATTTCATGGTATACACATACCACATTTTCCTTATCCACTCATTGATTGATGGACACTTAGATTAGTTCCAAATCTTTGCAATTGTGAATTCTGCTATGATAAACATGAGTGCCATTGTCTTTTTGACATAATGACTTCTTTTCCTTTTGGTAGATAACTAGCAGTGGCACTGCTAGATCAAATAGTAGATGTACTTTTAGTTCTTTGAGAAATCTGCTTAGGGATTGTACTAATTTACATTCTCACCAGTGTATAAGCATTCTCATTTCACCACATCTTCATCGACATCTTTAGTTTTTTGACTTTTTAATTATGGCCATTCTGGCCAGGGTAAGGTAGTATCTCATTGTGGTTTTACCAGCATTTGCCTGAGGATTAGTGATGTTGAGTGTTTTTTCATATGTTTGTTGCCCAGTTATATATCTTCCTTTGAGAAATGTCTAATCATGCCATTTGCCCACTAAAGGATTATTTGTGTTTTTTCTCACTAATTTGAGTTCCTTGTAGATTCTGGATATCAGTCCTTTGTTGGGTGCATCATTTACAAATATTTTCTCCCATTCTGTGGGTTTTTTTTTTTTTACTCTGTTGATTATTTCTTTTGCTGTGCAGAAGCATTTTAGTTGAAGTAGGCCCCATTTATTTATTTTTGTTCTTGCTAGATTTGCATTTGCTATTGGGGTCTTAGTCATAAATTCTTTGTCTAGGCCAATTTCCAGAAGAGTTTTTCCTAGGATTTCTTCTAAAATTGTTATTGTTTCAGGTCTTAGATTTAAGTCTTTAATCAATGTTGAGTTGATTTTTGTATGTGGTGAGAAATAGGGATTCAGTGTCACTCTTCTACATGTGACTTTCCAGTTTCCCTAGCATCACATATTGAATAGCGTGTCCTTTTCCAATTCATGTTTTGCATGCTTTGTCAAAGTCAGTTGGTTGCATTTGGCTGTATTTCCAGGTTCTCTATTTTGTTTCATTGATCTGTGAAGATGCTTGATATAATTTTGATTTTTAAATGTTAATTAAGACTTGTTTTGTGGCCTTTGTATTCTGGAGAATGTTCCATGTGCTGATGAGAGGAGTGTATATTCTTCAGTTCTTGAGTAGAATGTTCTGTAAATATCAGTTCGATGCATTTGTTCTAGAGTGCAGTTGAAGTCCAGTGTTTCTTTGTTGACTTTCTGCCTCGATGATGTGCCTAGTGCTGTCAGTGTAACGTTGAAGTCCCCACTCTTAATGTGCTATAGTCTATCTCTTTTCTTAGGTCTAGTAGTAATTGTTTTATGAATTTGGTAGCTCCAGAGCTAGATGCATATATATTTAGGATTGTAATATCTTCTTGTTGGAATGATCATTTTATCATTATATAATGACCTTCTTTGTCCCTTCTTTGTCTTTTTTTTTTTTGAGATGGAGTCTCACACTGTCAACTGGACTGGAGTGCAGTGGCACGATCTTGGCTCATTGCAACCTCTGCCTCCCAGGTTCAAGTGATTCTCGTGCCTCAGCCTCTCAAGTAGCTGTGATTACAGATGCCCGCCACCACGTTGGGCTAATTTTTTGTATTTTTAGTAGAGACAGGGTTTCACTATATTGGCCAGGCTGGTCTCAAACTCCTGACCTCATGATCCGCCTGCCTCAGCCTCCCAAAGTGCTGGGATTACAGGCATGAGCCACTGCACCTGGGTGTTTGTCTTTCTTTAAAACTGTTGTTGCATTTAAAATCTGTTTTATCTAATATTAGAATAGCTACTACTGGCTGGGCATGGTGGCTCATGCCCATAATCCCAGCACTTTGGGAGGCTGAGGCGGGCGGATCATGAGGTCAGGAGTTTGAGACCAGCCTGACCAACATAGTGAAACCCTGTCTCTACTAAAAATACAAAAAATTAGCTGGGTATGGTGGCGGGCCATGTCGTCCCAGCTACTTGGGAGGGTAAGGCAGGAGAATTGCTTGAACTAGGGAGGCAGAAGTTGCAGGGAGCCGAGGTCATGCCGCTGCACTCCAGCCTGGGTGACAGAGTGAGACTCCATCTCAAAAAAAAGGAAAACAGAGTAGCTACTACTGTTCACTTTTGGTTTCCATTTGCATGTAATATTTTCTTACACCACTTTACCTTGAGTCTGTAAGAATCCTTATGTGTTAGGTGAGTGTCTTGAAGAGATACTTTGGTTTGTTTTTATCTATTCTGCCATTATGTGTCTTTTAGATGGGAAATTTAGACCATTTGCGTTCAATGTTAATATTAAGATGTGAGGTACTGTTTCAGTTATGTTTACTGTCACCTAGATACTTTATTTTCATTACTGTGTTATTGTTTTATAGGCCCTGTGAAATTTATGCTTTCAAAAGGTTCTTTTCTGGGGCATATTGACCTTTTGTTTTAAGACCGAGAACTCCTTTTAGCACTTCTTGTATGCCTGGTCTTCTATTGACTTGCATATGTTGAACTATCCCTGCGTCTTTGGGATGAAACCTACTTGGTTGTGGTGAATTATCTTTTTGATGTGCTGTTGGATTTGGTTTACTAGTATTTTGTTGAGGATTTTTGCATCTATGTTCATCACAGATATTGGTCTGTAATTTTTTTTGGTATGTTGTTGCCTGATGTTGGTATCAGGTTGATAACGGCTTCATAGAATGAGTTAGGGAAGATTTTCTCTTTCTCACCCGACACATAAGGATTCTTATAGACTTAAGGTCAAGAGGTGGAAAAATATATTCTATACAATTGAAAACCAAAAGTGAGGAGGAGTAGCTATTCTTATGTTAGATAACACAGACTTTAAAGCAAAAACAATAAAAAAAGACAAAGAACGTTATTATATAATAATGAAATAGTCAAACAAGAAGATATTACAATCCTAAATATATATGCATATGACAAATTCCTTCAGCATTTGCTTATGTGAAATGCTTCTCCTTCATTTATGAAACTTAGTTTTACTGAATACAAAATTCTTGGCTGACAATTTTTTTCTGTTTAATGAGGCTACAGGTAGGATCCCAATTCCTGTTGGCTTATAAGGTTTCTACTGAGTCTGACTTAGCAGTCTGCTAAGACTGCTGTTAGTTCAGTAAGTTTTTCTTTATAGGTCGCTTGATGCTTTTGTCTCAGTGCTCCTGGAAATGTTTCCTGCACGTTAACCTTGGATAGCCTGATGACTATATGCTTTGGTGATGTACTCTTTGTAGTGAATCTCCCAGGACTGCTTTGTGCTTCTTGCATTTAGATGTCTAAATCTCTAGCAAGGCTAGAGAAGTTTTCCTCAGTTATTTCCTCAAGTAGGTTTTTGAAACTATTTGGTTTTTCTTCTCTCTCAGGAACACCAGTGATTCTTAGATTTGGCCCTTTTACATAATCCCATATTTCTGGAAAACTTTGTCCATTTCTTTTCATTCTTTTTTCTTTAGTTTTGTTTGATTGGGTTAATTTAAAAGCCTTGTCTTTCGACAGACTTTCGACAGACTTTTGATAAGGCCCTGAAATTTCTTTCTTCTACTTAGTGTGGTCTATTATTAAAACTTTCCACTGCATTTTGTAATTCCTTAAATATGTATTATATTTCCAGTAGTTCTGATTTTTTAAATCTATCTCATTAGAAAAATTTTCCTTCATATCCTGAATTGTTTTAAAATTTCTTTATGTTGTTTTTCACTCTTCTTTTGTATCTCCTTGGGTAACTTAATAGTCATCTTTTTGTATTCTTTATCTGGTATTTCCAAAGATTTCGTCTTGGTTTAGATCTATTGTTGGAGAGCTAGTGTGATCATTTGGTGATGCTATAGAACCCTGCTTTTTCATATTCCCTGAATTATTTTTCTGGCTCCTTCTCATTGCAGAAGACTATTTATTCTAATTATTTTTGAATTTATATTAGATTCAACTATGTGTTCTTTATTTCTTTTTCTCTCCTTGAGGATGTGACTTTAATGTTTCTAGTTTATTGTAACCTAATTCAGCTCTGCATGCTTTCAGGGGTGAAGACTCTGCATGAGTTCCTTGGTTATGGAGTCTTTGTATGATGGCTTTCTCAGATACTCATTGTAGTAGTAATGTGCTTGGTGTGTGAGCAGGTTCACTGTCTTCTGTGGCATTGGAATGACAGTGGTCTCTTGAAGGTTACCTCATTCCCCAATGGCGTGTGCACTTATTTATTTTATCCAGTATTTCACTTATTTCACTTACTAGGTTGAACAGTTCAAGTTTCAGGCCAGTAGTGGAGGTGTCCTTGAGTAAAAACCAAACAGGTGGGTAATGTAATACCCAGTGATGCACAGAGGTCCCAGCCTTAACAGAGGCAGCTGGGGGTATCTCAGAAATGCGCTGAGGTCTTTTCAGGGAAAAGGGAGGAAGCTACCTTAGCCCTCCTGTCAGGCCAGCAGGAAAGCCCCACCACCCAGTCACTCTCCTGACCCAGTTTCCTGGCTATTCAGATGACACAGGTACCTCTTTCCATCTGTAGGAATGCTGATGTTACACATAGAGAGGGACTGTGACTCCACCCCTCATGAAAGCCTGAGCCTGGAGGGCACTCCTCTTGTGGGGATACAGTCACCCCACTGTTCTAGAAAGGCTGTCTACAGGTGTACCCATGCCAGGCTCCTGTGGGAGAAGCCTCCAGGTGTATCTGTTATGGTGGGTGAAGGAAAGAATAAGTCCCCTTCTCCAAGACCCTTCACGAGCACCAGGGCTGCCTGACTGTTGGGACAGAGCTACAGACTTTCTCCACTGAGCCCAGCATTGCACCCATGCCTCTGCTGAAAGAAACTTCCCACAGGTGGAAATGTCTCAGACTCAAGGCCTGCCATCTTCATTCTTTTGTCGTTCTTTTGTCCCACAGGTTGCTCCCTTGATTTGGAGCACTCCCTCTTTCCCCTAGGAGTAGGAATCCCTGAGGGCCAGACTACTGTGAATGCTGCTGCTCCACTGGGTCTAGCAACCCATTTGGACTGCCACAGTTCAAGCTGGTATGGGGGAATGTCTGCAAGGGATCCAGTGATGTGACCTGTCCCGAAGTCTCACAGCAGTGGGTGCCAGCACCAGCTCTGAGGGGGGTTGCAGAGGAGTGATGTAGACTCTGTGATAGTCCTTGGTTATCAATAGCCTTAGTGTGTTGGCTTTCTCACATGCCATGTGTAACAGTAATGAACAGCTCACGTGGGCAGACTCAGGGCCTCCTGATTAGCCAGGGTGATGCAGGTGATGGTGACAGCCGAGGTCACACAAGTTTTCCCCTTCCTGGTGCAGTGTGATTCTCCTTGGAGATGCTATCATGGACTGTGTCAGTTGGCCTCCAGCTAGGAGGTGGCACTTGGAAAAGAGCACTGGCTGTGGTGGTAGTGGTGGGATTTATGCTTGCCTTATGTTACCCAGGGGAGGTACTCTGGTGTCCCAAGCAATGGGAGGGACCGTAGAGCTCCAAAAAGTTTCTGGGTTTTGTGTGTGTGTGTGTGTTAAGCTACCAGGAGGAGTGAAGGGGCAAAACCAGTAGGGAGGTGGGTCAAGCAAGGCTCTCTACAGGTGGACGCAAGCAGCAGCCCTCGTGGGGATTGGAGGACATTTTGTTGGCTGCTGGGGTAGTGTTACAAGGAGGAGCACAGTTGCCTCTGCTACGCAAAAGAGTGCAAATGAGGAATGAGGAGTAGCCAGCAGCAGTAAGCCCCACCTAGCTCACCTTCATTTGGCAAGGCAGGTCTCACATCTGCAGCATTCCGCTAGCAGCAACAGCTAGCAAAGTTCCAGCCAGTCTGCACTCAAACTCAAGACTGCCTTAGATCATAAGCCTTCCCAGTGGAGATGGAAACTGCAGGGTTTTCAGGCCATGCCCATCCTCATCTGCCCATGAAGCAGGGGCACCCAGCTCCTGTGCCCACTCAAGTTTATATCATGAATCTCAGTTGGGAGCTTCTCTCAACCTGTGACCCCTGCCTGAGTTAACTGGCTGACCTCCACGAGGTCCCCTATGAGTTAGAATCAGGAATGACTTCCCTTCATCCCTCTGGAGACTGGGAGTGCACACACAGCACATCCCAATGTGGTTCCTTCTCATCTACTCCCCATTGCTCACTACATCAGCTCCGGAGCTGGGTAGGGTTAAGGCCTTTTCCCTAACCTGGATTGCCAGGTTCCCCAGTGGGTGTGTATGTCCTGTAGGCAGTTTCTCCCTTTCTCACACTCTGGGGACTTACAATTTTTGGCCTGGCTCATGATGTATGCTGCAGCCTGCTGCTTCTTTCAAACGGTCTGTGGTGTCTGTCAGTTTTCCTTGTTAAGTTCCTGTGTTGCTTCTTGGAAATAAGTTCACAGTATGAATCTCTACATACTATTTTGTGTTTCCAAGTGGAAGAGGCATGCTAACAATGCTTCCAATCCACCATCTAGGGGGAAAAAAAAGTTTTATTCACTTTATATGCTAGATCTACAGTATTTCAACTTGATTTTTATGTATTTATTTACTTATTTATTTTTGAAACAGAGTCTTGCTCTGTCACCTCGGCCAGAGTGCAATGGTGCAGTCTTGGCTCACTGCAACCTCCATCCCCCAGGTTCAAGTGATGCTCAAGCCTCAGCCTCCCATGTAGCTGGGAATACAGGCACGTGCCACCATGCCAAGCTAATTTTTGTATTTTTAGTAGAGACGAGGTTTTGCCATATTGACTGGGCTGGTCTCGAACTCCTGGCCTCAAGTGATCCACCCTCCTCGTCCTCCCAAAGTGCTAGGATTACAGGCCTGAGCCACTGCGCCCAGCCCCAACTTGATTATATGAAAATGCACATCCTCTGATATTTTCAACTGTCAGATTCTCCAGCTTTTAAATGTTTATTCCTTTTTTTCCTGAATTTTCACATCCTTCTTCTAATCTTTAGTTGATCAAACCCTTTCTCTTTTCAGACTCCATTAATCCCCTCTACCTAGTTTGGAGCCCATCATAAGATACTTCAGCAGTGTCAGGACCTTGAATTTCCTTTCTCCTTTTAACTTCTTCTGTTTCCCAGTCTCTGACATTCCAGTGTCCACACCCTCTCTATCCCTTGCCTTTAATCTTGGACTCTGCCTAGTGTTGCACTAGAAAGTGAAAAATGGTAACATTGGTCCTGCTATAATTTGTTACTTTCTACTTACAGTTGATATTGTTATTTTCAATGATTTTCTATTATATTCACCACCTTGTCTATTTCATTTTTTAATTATTTATCATTTACATTTCATGTTTATTTAACTTTTAATTTCAGTTCAGGGTACATGTACCAGTTTGTTATATAGGTAAACTAGTGTTATGGGGGCTTGTTGCACAGATTATTTCATCACCCAGGCATTAAGTCTAGTACCTTATAGTTATTTTTCCTGATCCTCTCCCTCCTCCCATGTTCCACCTTCTGATAGGCCCCAGTATTTGTTGGTCTCCCGTATGTATCCATGTGTTCTCATCATTTAGCTCCCACTTATAAGTGAAGACATGTGATATTTGGTTTTATGTTCCTGCATTAGTTTGCTCAGGGTAATGGCCTCCACCTCCATCCTTGTTCCTGCAAAGAACGTGGTCTTGTTCTTTTTCATGGCTGCATAGTATTCCATGGTGTATATGTACCACATTTTTTCAATCCAGTCTTATCATTGATGGGCATTTAGGTTGATTCCATGTCTTTGCTATTGTGCATAGTACTACAGTGAACGTACAGTGAACAGTGAACACATGTGCCTGTGTCTTTATAACAGAATGGTTTATATTCCTTTGGGTGTATACGCAGTAATGGGATTGCTAAGTCAAATGGCATTTATGTTTTTAGTTCTTTGAGGAATTGCCACACTGTCTTCCTCAGTCGATGAACTAATTTACACTCCAACCAACAGTGTAAAAGTGTTCCTTTTTCTCCTCAACCTCATCAGCATCTATTATATTTTGAGTTTTTACTAATAGCCATTCTGACTGGTGTGAGAGGGTATGTCATTGTGGTTTTGATTTGTATTTCTCTAATTATCAGTGATTTTTTTTTTTTTTTTTTTTACATGCTTGTTGGCTGCATATATGTCTTCTTTTGAAAAGTCCTTTCAAAAGTCCTTTCATGTCCTTTGCCCACTTTTTATGTTATTGTTTTTTTTTTCCTTGTAAATTTGTTTCAGTTCCTTATAGATGCTCAATATTAGACCTTTGTCAGATGCATAGTTTGCAACAGTTTTTCTCATTCTATATGTTTACTCTGTTGATAGTTTCTTTTGCTGTGCAGAAGCTCTTTAGCTTAATTAGATCTCATTTATCAAATGTTTGCCTTTGTTGCAGTTGCTTTTGGTGTCTTCATCATGAAATTTTTGCCCATTCCTATGTGTAGAATGGTATTGCCTCAGTTGTCTTTTGGATTTTTTTTTTTTTTTTTTTTTTTTTTTTTTTTTTTTTTTTTTTTTTTTTTTTTTTTTTTTTTAGTTTTGGGTTTTACATTTAAGTATTTAATCCATTTTGAGTGTATTTTTGTATATGGTATAAGGAAGAAGTCCAGTTTCAATGTTTTGCATATGGCTAGTCAGTTACCCAGCACCATTTATTGAATAGGGAATCATTTCCCCATTGCTTATTTTTGTCAGCTTTGTCAAAGATCGTAGTTGTAGGCATATAGCCGTATTTCTGAGTTCTCTGTTCTGTTCCATTGGTCTACGTGTATATTTTTGTACCAGTACTGTGCTGTTTTGGTTACTATAGACCTATAGTATAGTTTCAAGTCAGATATCATGATGCCTCCAGCTTTATTCTTTTTGCTTAGGATTGCCTTGGCTATCATGCTCTTTTTTTGTTTGTTTCACATAAATTTTAAAATAGTTTTTTCTAGTTCTGTGAAGAATAGTATTGGTAGTTTTATAGGAATAGCATTACATTTATAAGTTGCTTTGGGCAGTATGGTCATTTTAATGATGTTGATCCCTCCTATCCACGAGCATGGAATGTTTTTCTATAGGTTTATGTTGTCTCTGATTTTTTTGAGCAGTGTTTTGTAGTTCTCCTTGTAGAGATCTTTCCCTTCCCTGATTAGCTATATTCATAAGTATTTTATTTTTTTGTGGCAGTTGTGAATGGGATTGTGTTCCTGATTTGGCTCTTCTCTTGACTATTCTTGATGTGTAGGAATGCTAGTGAATTTTGCACGTTGATTTTTTTATCCTGAGATGCTGCTGAAGTCATTTATTAGCTTAAGGAGCTTTTGGGCTGAGACTGTGAAGTTTTCTGGATATAGAATCTTGTCACCTGCAAACAGATATAGTTTTACTTCCCCTCTTTCTATTTGGTAGCCCTTTATGTCTTTCTCTTTCCTGATTGCCCTGGCCAGGACTTCTGATATTGTGTTGAAGGAGTGGTGAGAGAGGGCATCCTTGTCTTGTGCCAGTTGTAAGGGGAATGCTTCCAGCTTTACCCATTCAATATGATGTTGGCTGTGGGTTTATTGTAGATGGTTCTTAGTATTTAGAGGTATGTTCCTTCAATATCTAGTTTGTTGAGAAATTTTAACCTAAGGGGTG
This sequence comes from Rhinopithecus bieti, assembly GCF_001698545.2. Lineage (NCBI taxonomy): Eukaryota > Metazoa > Chordata > Mammalia > Primates > Cercopithecidae > Rhinopithecus > Rhinopithecus bieti. The sequence goes on from NW_016813984.1 coordinate 530,196, forward strand.
TTGAATTTTCTTGAAAGCCTTTTCTGCATGGATTGAGATAATCATGTGTTTTTTTTGTCTTGTTTTGTTTATGTAATGAATCACATTTATTGATTTGTGGATGTTGAACCAACCTTGCATCCTAGGGATGAAGCCTACTTGATTGTGGTAGATTAGCTTTTTCATGTGCTGCTGGATTTGGTGTGCCAGCGTTTTGTTGAGGATTTTTGAATCTATGTTCATCAAGGCTATTGGCCCTGAAGACTTTTTTGGTTGTTGTTGTGTTTCTGGCAGGTTTTGGTATCAGGATGATGCTGGTCCCATATAGTGAGTTAGGAAGGAGTTCTTCCTCTTCAATTTTGTGGAACAGTTTCATTAGGAATGATATCAGCTCTTCTTTGTACATCTGGTAGAATTCAGCTGTGAATCCATCTGGTCCTGAGCTTTTTTTGGATCGTAAGCTATTTATTACTGACTCAATTTCAGAGCTCGTTATTTGGCTGCTCAGCATTTCATTTTTTTCTTGGTTCAGTCCTGGGAGAGTGTATGTGTCCAGGAATTTATCCATTTCTTCTAGATTTTCTAGTTTATGTGCATAGAGGTGTTCATAATATTCTCTGATGGTTGTATTTTTGTGGGGTCAATGGTGATATCCCTCTTGTCATTTCTGATTGTGTTTATTTGAGTTTTCTCTCTTCTTTATCAGTCTTGCTAGCAGTCTATCTATTTTATTAATTTTTTTTTTCAAAAAACCAGCTCCTGGATAAGTTGATCTTTCAAATGTTTTTTTTTTTGTGTGTCTCAGTCTCCTACAGTTCTGCTCTGATATCACTATGCCTATTTTAACAGATTTTGATTCTTTTTAGTCCCCAAATTCTCTCTCTGCAGGTGGCCTTCATTTTTTTTGTTTGTTTGTTTTGAGAATGAGGCCATCTGATTGATACTCTTTATACTACTTGGAGCATTTAATATGCATTGATTCTGTATTCCACATTATGCTTTTATTGTGCTAAAGTTGATATTAAACTTTTTATAGCATAAAATGTCATGGCAGGGAACATTTACTCTGATTTATCATACTTTTTTAAAAACAAAATGTCTGCCAAGATCATAATAACAGCTAATATTTATTGAATATTTATATGCTAGATCTACCCTAAGCGTTTCACAGGTATTACCTTCTTTGACCATGGTGTGGCCATTGGAACAATGTAATAATATGTGGCTCCAATACCACAGGTTAATATCTTAAACATTATTTTCAGTCTTTTGGGTAGCTGTGATTAAACTTTTTAAATACTAAAATCCAACATGCTGCATCTTCTTTAGCATCTAGAACAATACATACAATGATAAATTTCACTTCAATCTGTATAAGAGAAGAATGCTATTGACTTGAAACGTCAGCTAGAAGACAGGCTGTCAGGAACTTTGATTATGTTTTTTACTCGCTGGAAAAATGTAAATTGGAATCACACTGACACGTTCTGTGCTGTGGATGACATAGGTTTAAATTTTCATGTTAAACTTATTTAATTTGAGATTATGTTAATTAAATATCCATTTATCAGCATAACGATGTTTAATATAGACCTTTATTAACATGGTTTCAAAGGCCAGCAAAATTGTCAAATCTAATGAAAACAGTTCAAAGATAAAATTCTATCTTCCCTTTCTTTTATGAGTCTCTTAAAAATTCAGGGCACCTTTTTAAAAGCCCTTAGAGAAGATTAACCTTTAACATCATCATTTAAATCTAATGTTACCACATTTTACAATGTCATTGACACTATGTTTAGCCTTAGATAGTTGGTTTTCCTAACCATATTGTAAAACTACTATTTTTTTTTTTTTTTTTCCAAATCTAATAGAGGAAGATTCAACTGCTGTCTTTTTTATTCTGGTTTATCTAGTGTAGCACATTCCAGTAGAACTTTCTCCAATGATAGACATTATCTATATCTACACTGGTTAATATAATAGCCATTAGCTATATGTGGCCTACTGAGCACTTGAAATGTGACCAGTGCAACTGATAACCTGAATTTCAAAATTTACTCATTGTATTTATACTAAATTAAAATTTAAATAGCCACATGCTACTGGTGTCTACCATATTGGAATCACGGCTTTGGTGTTCTTTTCAGCACAGTCAGACTGAATTCTGAAGACTTGACTCTTTTCTCCTAATATGTCTTAATTCGTTTCCTGGGAGCAGGAATAATCTTTTAAAGTTACCTGTTATTCTTGGACTAATTAAGGTATTTTCTTTCATTATAACCCAATTTATAGTTTGGAGATTTTACCATAAACCAAAAAATATGTATATGTACGTACTTTTGTAGTAAGAATGCCAAATTGGACATTTGACTCTGGGTAATCATTACACAACAGAAGATGGGATATCTCTACCAGAGTGCGTGCTCCATAAATGTTTGCTTGTACTGAGTAAATGAAAAACTTATTTTATTTTAACCAGTGCTCCCTCTCACACTCGTTCACACTATTTCCTTTTATATCTGTACACTGGGAGAAGGAATAATAACTTGCTTGAAGATGCAGTTTCTTTGGAAGGCAGAGGCTTTTGCTGATTTAAAACAGATACTGGTTTGTAGTTACTTGCATAATTCCTTTCTACTATTCTTAAATGATGAAGTACCATTTTATGGGTCTTTACCTTCTAACACATTTTGCATTACATTTTTTAAGAATAACTGGTCACTTAAAATGCTTATAGAGTTGTAAAAACTGATTCACTTTTAAAAGGGGTAACTTGTGTAAAAGATATTCTGTAGTCGACATCATCCTAGGTTGATAATACAGTCAATAAAAGTGTTTATTGCTTTGTACATATCAAAGTACTAAAGGAGTGAACTGAAGCAGCCAAGATGTTAGAATAAGTCAATTGTCTAAAAATATGAATGCCCACAGATATGTTTGATAAAGAAATGTTTTAAGTGAAGATTTTGAAACTCTGGATGATCACTGGTTATCAATAGGCTTAGAGAAATTTAAGTTTTAAAATGTTTATAGGATAATTGAGAAAGTACCACTAAACTGAACACAAATTTAAAGTTTCTTCCTACAAAGCATTCGACCTGTTGCCCAAGAAAAGGCTTTCATCTTTCAAGATGAAAGAATTCAAATGAAACTAGAACACTGAAGGCTACTACAGAAGCATGCATTTATTTGGGCATATGGTAGTAATCCACTAAACACATAGTTATAATCTATTTGAGAATAACCAGAACAGATTTGCCAGACAAAGATTCTGCCAGATCAACTTGCTTTTTACTATGGGAAATCAAAGATGCAGAGAAGCACACAAATACCAACGTTTTCTTTTTTTATTTCGAAGCCACTTCAGCATTTCTTTTAAAAAGTATTGTCTTCATCCTTATAATTAATAGATAGTTCTTCAGATTCTAAATACTGTGAGTTTCAGTGATCAGTTTCATTATTTCTGTGCAGTCAAAAAAGACTGCATTGAAAAATACATTTGTGGGCATTTCAATACAGTAAGTGTTTGGAACTCAATTTCAAAGGAATATAATGTGTGATTTAGTTATTGATTAATGAGTTAAACTACAGACATTGAAGATGCAGGATCAAATCATCTGAAATAAAAGGCAGGGAACATGTATAAATATTTTGCACACGGAGACACTCAAGTGCTTCTTGATTGAGAACATCTGATTTCTAGCTGGCTTTTGCAATTAAAAATATTGGAAATAAATTGCAGTAGCTCAGTTAAATTTATTTGCTGCAAAATGACTTATAACTACAGAGAGAATTTTTAGTTAATATAGTTGAAATTATTTAGTTCTGCTCTGTGACAAATGAAATTATTGTTTATCAGAGAAAGGGAATTACGTATTTGACCTAAAGTTAATCAATATGAACACAGAAAAGCTGGAGCTCAAGCAGAATCAGGACCTTGTTAAACCACAGTTTTGTAAAATGAGTTCAATTGTAGCAACTGTGGAATAAATAGAACTGATAGTAAATACAAGAAAATAAATTTTCTAATCATACTGTTCTCAGAGATTTACAAAATACTTTGAAGTTCGTTCTGAATTTAAACTTTTTTTTTTATTATTTCACACTTAACTTTTTAAAATCAGCATATGCTGATTAAAGGCAGACATGTGCCTTGTTACACCTGTAAACTTCAAAGATCATGGAGAGTCACAGTAATTCCATTTCACCAAGTTAAGGCATAAGTCCATATTCACAATCTGCCCTCTGGGGTGATGCAGAATTGAGTCAAGTCCAGTTCGATTGCTTGAGTCACTGGAGTTGTTTCTGACTGATTCATATTTTCAAATCCAGCCCACAGTGGGCCTGAGGCTGGATAAGTGGGCTTTCACCAGGGCCCTAACAAGAGCAAAAAAGGAACATGTGCGTAGATTTACACTCCTATTCTCAAGGGCCTTTACTCTTATTGGAAACTTAACCACATAAAAATGTATTTCCTAAACATTTCCCTGATTATGGAGTTCATAATCTAAGAACCTGAAGGTGCATTTCTGTGTTAAATACAGACATTATTATTGAAACAAAGACCTCACCTTTAAATGAGAGTATAAAGTACTTCAGTGATTTTGCCCAACTGTTAAAACTTGGTTTATAATTTTACATTCTATCACGGACATCCTTTTTGAAAGCCTACGTGGTGTATAGGTCTGTGTTTTAAATTTTGATAGTTATTACCAATAAATACTCTGAATATTATAGCCTATTCAAAATAGCTGTTTCTTACAGGAAATGGATGTATGTGTGTATACATATGTGTAAATACATATATATATATATGTATTTGCAAGGAGTCACTCTTTTGTGGAAGTAAACATTACTTGGTCAGATGAGATTATTATGCTAAAGGAAGGTAGATAATTTTGTGAATGTAATTTGCATTTCTTAAATGTGGTTATTATTATTATTATTATTTCTCAACAGGGCCCATTTGGAGGCCAGTGCTGAGAAGTGGAACAGGTTACTGATGTCTTTAGAAGAACTGATCAAATGGCTGAATATGAAAGATGAAGAGCTTAAGAAACAAATGCCTATTGGAGGAGATGTTCCAGCCTTACAGCTCCAGTATGACCATTGTAAGGTAAGTGGATAACCTATAGTGAGTCACTTAATTCAAATTCTAGTGAGGTAGATATTTGAACTAAAATTATAGGTAAGTATCAGAGTTGAACCAATTATCACAGGATCCCCCCCACCACCACTGTCTGCTTTTAATTGTCAGTAGACATTTAAAGTGCATACATTGTTTCCATTTGTATTAAATTAAGTTTTATCTTCACATTCTTTTTTCTTTCTTTTTTTTTTTCTTTTTTTCTTTTTTTTTTTTTTTTATACTTTAAGTTCTAGGGTACATGTGCATAACGTGCAGGTTTGTTACATATGTATATTTGTGCCATGTTGGTGTGCTGCACCCATCAACTCGTCGGCACCCATCAATTCATCATTTATATCATGTATAACTCCCCAATGCAATCCCTTCCCCCTCCGCCCTCCCCAGGATAGGCCCCAGTGTGTGATGTTCCCCTTCCCGAGTCCAAGTGATCTCATTGTTCAGTTCCCACCTGTGAGTGAGAACATGTGGTGTTTGGTTTCTCTTCTTGTGACAGTTTGCTAAGAATGATGGTTTCCAGCTGCATCCATGTCCCTACAAAGGACGCAAACTCATCCTTTTTTATGGCTGCATAGTATTCCATGGTGTATATGTGCCACATTTTCTTAATCCAGTCTGTCACAGATGGACATTTGGGTTGATTCCAAGTCTTTGCTATTGTGAATAGTGC